>NW_027522660.1:0-89286 GCF_052094955.1 Ictidomys tridecemlineatus
ATGAAAACGGTTACTGCAACGAACGGTTTAACCTAGAAGAACGAAATTTGGTGAGCCAAGTGGTTTTCGTGTACTCTTCATCACCTGAAAGAATCATCAAGATTGGGTGAAAAAATGTTTGCTGAGATTTCAGGCAACTCGTAGTTTTTTGGAAGCTGGCAACCCCTTTTTATGAAAGTGATTTTCGCCAGTCTCTACTTAGGGCTACATCAACAGCAAACAAACCATAGAGATAGAACTGAAAACTGCTTTATTGTGTCAAGTTTCAAAGAGCTAGCACAAACCGTGTTTGATTTAGAGTTCCAAATACATGTATCCCTATAGGAGAAAACAGAGTGAAACCTAAAAATGAAAACGGTACTGCAAACGAACGGTTTAACCTAGAAGAACGAAATTTGGTGAGCCAGTGGTTTTGGTGTACTGATCATTACCTGAAAGAATCATCAATATTGGGAGAAAAAAGGTTTGCTGAGATTTCAGGCAACTCGTAGTTTTTTGGAAGCTTGGCAACCCCTTTCCATGAAAGTGATTTTTCGCCAGTCTCTGCTTAGGGCTACATCAACAGCAAACAAAGCATAGAGATAGATCTTGAAACTGCTTTATTGTGTCAAGTTTCAAAGAGCTAGCACAATCCGTGTTTGATTTAGAGTTCCTAATACATGTATCCCTATAGGAGAAAACAGAGTGAAACCTAAAATGAAAACGGTTACTGCAAACGAACGGTTTAACCTAGAAGAACGAAATTTGGTGAGCCAAGTGGTTTTGGTGTACTGATCATTACCTGAAAGAATCATCAAGATTGGGTGAAAAAATCTTTGCTGAGATTTCAGGCAACTCGTAGTTTTTTGGAAGCTTGGCAACCCCTTTCCATGAAAGTGATTTTCGCCAGTCTCTGCTTAGGGCTACATCAACAGCAAACATACCATAGAGATAGAACTGGAAACTGCTTTATTGTGTCAAGTTTCAAAGAGCTAGCACAAACCGTGTTTGATTTAGAGTTCCAAATACATGTATCCCTATAGGAGAAAACAGAGTGAAACCTAAAAATGAAAACGGTTAGTGCAAACGAACGGTTTAACTTAAAAGAACGAAATATGGTGAGCCAAGTGGTTTTGGTGTACTGATCATTACCTGAAAGAATCATCAAGATTGGGTTAAAAAATGTTTCCTGAGATTTCAGGCAACTCGTAGTTTTTTGGAAGGTTGGCAACCCTTTCCATGAAAGTGATATTCGCCAGTCTCTGCTTAGGGCTACATCAACAGGAAACAAAGCATAGAGAGAGAACTTGAAACTGCTTTATTGTGTCAAGTTTCAAAGATCTAGCACAAACCGTGTTTGATTTAGAGTTCCAAATACATGTATCCCTTTAGGAGAAAACAGAGTGAAACCTAAAAATGTAAACGGTTACTGCAACCAACGGTTTTACCTAGAAGAACAAAATTTGGTGAGCCAAGTGGTTTTGCTGTACTGATCATTACCTGAAAGAATCATCAAGATTGGGTGAAAAAATGTTTGCTGAGATTTCAAGCAACTCGTAGTTTTTTGGAAGCTTGGCAACCCCTTTCCATGAAAGTGATTTTCGCCAGTCTCTGCATAGGGCTACATCAACAGCAAACAAACCATAGAGATAGAACTGGAAACTGCTTTATTGTGTCAAGTTGAAAGAGCTAGCACAAACCGTGTTTGATTTAGTGTTCCAAATACATGTATCCCTATAGGAGAAAACAGAGTGAAACCTAAAAATGAAAACGGTTACTGCAAACGAACGGTTTAACCTAGAAGAACGAAATTTGGTGAGCCAAGTGGTTTTCGTGTACTCTTCATCACCTGAAAGAATCATCAAGATTGGGTGAAAAAATGTTTGCTGAGATTTCAGGCAACTCGTAGTTTTTTGGAAGCTTGGCAACCCCTTTTTATGAAAGTGATTTTCGCCAGTCTCTACTTAGGGCTACATCAACAGCAAACAAACCATAGAGATAGAACTGAAAACTGCTTTATTGTGTCAAGTTTCAAAGAGCTAGCACAAACCGTGTTTGATTTAGAGTTCCAAATACATGTATCCCTATAGGGAGAAAACAGAGTGAAACCTAAAAATGAAAACGGTTACTGCAAACGAACGGTTTAACCTAGAAGAACGAAATTTGGTGAGCCAGTGGTTTTGGTGTACTGATCATTACCTGAAAGAATCATCAATATTGGGAGAAAAAAGGTTTGCTGAGATTTCAGGCAACTCGTAGTTTTTTGGAAGCTTGGCAACCCCTTTCCATGAAAGTGATTTCGCCAGTCTCTGCTTAGGGCTACATCAACAGCAAACAAAGCATAGAGATAGATCTTGAAACTGCTTTATTGTGTCAAGTTTCAAAGAGCTAGCACAATCCGTGTTTGATTTAGAGTTCCTAATACATGTATCCCTATAGGAGAAAACAGAGTGAAACCTAAAAATGAAAACGGTTACTGCAAACGAACGGTTTAACCTAGAAGAACGAAATTTGGTGAGCCAAGTGGTTTTGGTGTACTGATCATTACCTGAAAGAATCATCAAGATTGGGTGAAAAATCTTTGCTGAGATTTCAGGCAACTCGTAGTTTTTTTGGAAGCTTGGCAACCCCTTTCCATGAAAGTGATTTTCGCCAGTCTCTGCTTAGGGGCTACATCAACAGCAAACATACCATAGAGATAGAACTGGAAACTGCTTTATTGTGTCAAGTTTCAAAGAGCTAGCACAAACCGTGTTTGATTTAGAGTTCCAAATACATGTATCCCTATAGGAGAAAAACAGAGTGAAACCTAAAAATGAAAACGGTTAGTGCAAACGAACGGTTTAACTTAAAAGAACGAAATATGGTGAGCCAAGTGGTTTTGGTGTACTGATCATTACCTGAAAGAATCATCAAGATTGGGTTAAAAAATGTTTCCTGAGATTTCAGGCAACTCGTAGTTTTTTGGAAGGTTGGCAACCCCTTTCCATGAAAGTGATATTCGCCAGTCTCTGCTTAGGGCTACATCAACAGGAAACAAAGCATAGAGAGAGAACTTGAAACTGCTTTATTGTGTCAAGTTTCAAAGATCTAGCACAAACCGTGTTTGATTTAGAGTTCCAAATACATGTATCCCTTTAGGAGAAAACAGAGTGAAACCTAAAAAATGTAAACGGTTACTGCAACCAACGGTTTTACCTAGAAGAACAAAATTTGGTGAGCCAAGTGGTTTTGGTGTACTGATCATTACCTGAAAGAATCATCAAGATTGGGTGAAAAAATGTTTGCTGAGATTTCAAGCAACTCGTAGTTTTTGGAACCTTGGCAACCCCTTTCTATGAAAGTGATTTTCGCCAGTCTCTGCTTAGGGCTACATCAACAGCAAACAAACCATAGAGATAGAACTTGAAACTGCTTTATTGTGTCAAGTTTCAAAGAGCTAGCACAAATCGTGTTTGATTTAGAGTTCCAAATACATGTATCCCTATAGGACAAAACAGAGTGAAACCTAAAAATGGAAACGGTTACTGCAAACGAACGGTTTAACCTAGAAGAACGAAATTTTGTGATCCAAGTGGATTTGGTGTACTGATCATTACCTGAAAGAATCATCAAGATTAGGTGAGAAAATGTTTGCTGAGATTTCAGGCAACTCGTAGTTTTTTGGAAACTTGGCAACCCCTTTCCATGAAAGTGATTTTCGGCAGTCTCTGCTTAAGGCTACAGCAACAGCAAACAAACCACAGAGATAGAACTTGAAACTGCTTTATTGTGTCAAGTTTCAAAGAGCTAGCACAAACCGTGATTCATTTAGAGTTCCAAATACATGTATCCCTATAGGAGAAAACAGAGTGAAACCTAAAAATGAAAACGGTTACTGCAAACGAACGGTTTAACCTAGAAGAACGAAATTTGGTGAGCCAAGTGGTTTTGGTGTACTGATCATTACCTGAAAGAATCATCAAGATTGGGTGAGAAAATGTTTTCTGAGATTTCAGGCAACTCGTAGTTTTTTGGAAGCTTGGCGAAACCTTTCCATGAAAGAGATTTTCGCCAGTCTCTGCTTAGGGCTACATCAACAGCAAAAAACCATAGAGATAGAACTTGAAACTGCTTTATTGTGTCAAGTTTGAAAGAACTAGCACAAACCATGTTTGATTCAGAGTTCCAAATACATGTATCTCTATAGGAGAAAACAGAGGAAAACCTAAAAATGAAAACGGTTACTACAAATGAACGGTTTAACCTAGAAGAACGAAATTTGTTGAGCCAAGTGGTTTTCGTGTACTGATCATTACCTGAAAGAATCATCAAGATTGGGTGAAAAAATGTTTGCTGACATTTCAGGCAAATCGTAGTTTTTTGGAAGCTTGGCAACCCCTTTGCATGAAAGTGAGTTTCGCCAGTCTCTGCTTAGGGCTACATCAACAGCAAACAAACCATAGAGAAAGAACTTGAAACTGCTTTATTGTGTCAAGTTTCAAAGAGCTAGCACAAACCGTGTTTGATTTAGAGTTCCAAATACATGTATCCCTATAGGAGAAAACAGAGTGAAACCTAAAAATGGAAACGGTTACTGCAAATGAACGGTTTAACCTAGAAGAACGAAATTTTGTGATCCAAGTGGATTTGGTGTACTGATCATTACCTGAAAGAATCATCAAGATTAGGTGAGAAAATGTTTGCTGAGATTTCAGGAAACTCGTAGTTTTTTGGAAACTTGGCAACCCCTTTCCATGAAAGTGATTTTCGCCAGTCTCTGCTTAGGGCTACATCAACAGCAAACAAACCACAGAGATAGAACTTGAAACTGCTTTATTGTGTTAAGTTTCAAAGAGCTAGCACTAACCGTGTTTTATTTAGAGTTCCAAATACATGTATCCCTATAGGAGAAAACAGAGTGAAACCTAAAAATGAAAACGGTTACTGCAAACGAACGGTTTAACCTAGAAGAACGAAATTTGGTGAGCCAAGTGGTTTTGTTGTACTGATTATTACCTGAAAGAATCATCAAGATTAGGTGAGAAAATGTTTTCTGAGATTTCAGGCAACTCGTAGTTTTTTGGAAGCTTGGCGACCCCTTTCCATGAAAGTGATTTTGGCCAGTCTCTGCTTAGGGCTGCATCAACAGCAAACAAACCATAAAGATAGAACTTGAAACTGCTTTATTGTGTCAAGTTTCAAAGAGCTAGCACAAACCGTGTTTGATTTAGAGTTCCAAATACATGTATCCCTATAGGAGAAAACAGAGTGAAACCTAAAAATGAAAACGGTTACTGCAAACGAACGGTTTAACCTAGAAAAACGAAATTTGGTGAGCCAAGTGGTTTTGGTGTACTGATCATTACCTGAAAGAATCATCAAGATTGGGTGAAAAAATGTTTGCTGAGATTTCAGGCAACTCGAAGTTTTTTGGAAGCTTGGCAATCCCTTTCCATGAAAGGGATTTTCGCCAGTCTCTGATGAGGGCTACATCAACAGCAAACAAAGCATAGAGATAGAACTTGAAACTGCTTTATTGTGTCAAGTTTCAAACAGCTAGCACAAACCGTGTTTGATTTAGAGTTCCAAATACATTTATCCCTATAGGAGAAAACAGAGTGAAACCTAAAAATGAAAACGTTTACTGCAAACGAACGGTTGAACCTAGAAGAACGAAATTTGGTGAGCCAAGTGGTTTTGGTGTACTGATCATCACCTGGAAGAATCATCAAGATTGGGTGAAAAAATGTTTGCTGAGATTTAAGGCAACTCATACTTTTTTGGAAGCTTGGCAACCCCTTTCCATGAAAGTGATTTTCGCCAGTCTCTGCTTAGGGCTACATCAACAGCAAACAAACCATAGAGATAGAACTTGAAACTGCTTTATTTTGTCAAGTTTCAAAGAGCTAGCACAAACCGTGTTTGATTTAGAGTTCCAAATACATGTATGCCTATAGGAGAAAACAGAGGGAAACCTAAAAATGAAAACGTTTACTGCAAACGAACGGTTGAACCTAGAAGAACGAAATTTGGTGAGCCAAGTGGTTTTGGTGTACTGATCATTACCTGAAAGAATCGTCAAGATTGGGTGAAAAAAATGTTTGCTGAGATTTCAGGCAACTCGTAGTTTTTTGGAAGCTTGGCAACCCCTTTCCATGAAAGTGATTTTCCGCCAGTCTCTGCTTAGGGCTACATCAACAGCAAACAAAGCATAGAGATAGAACTTGAAACTGCTTTATTGTGTCAAGTTTCAAAGAGCTAGCACAAACCATGTTTGATTTAGAGTTCCAAATACATGTATCCCTATAGGAGAAAACAGAGTGAAACCTAAAAATGAAAACGGTTACTGCAAACGAACGGTTTAACCTAGAAGAACGAAATTTGGTGAGCCAAGTGGTTTTGGTGTACTGATCATTACCTGAAAGAATCATCAAGATTGGGTGAGAAAATGTTTGCTGAGATTTCAGGCAACTCTTAGTTTTTTGGAAGCTTGGCAACTCCTTTCCATGAAAGTGATTTTCGCCAGTCTCTGCTTAGGGCTACATCAACAGCAAACAAAGCATAGAGATAGAACTGGAAACTGCTTTATTGTGTCAAGTTTCAAAGAGCTAGCACAAACCGTGTTTGATTTAGAGTTTCAAATACATGTATCCCTATAGGAGAAAACAGAGTGAAACCTAAAAATGAAACGGTTACTGCAAACGAACGGTTTAACCTAGAAGAACGAAATTTGGTGAGCCAAGTGGTTTTGGTGTACTGATCATTACCTCAAAGAATCATCAAGATTGGGTGAAAAAATGTTTGCTGAGATTTTAGGCAACTCGTAGTTTTTTGGAAGCTTGGCAACCCCTTTCCATGAAAGTGATTTTCGCCACTCTCTGCTTAGGGCTACATCAACAGCAAACAAAGCATAGAGATAGACCTTGAAACTGCTTTATTGTGTCAAGTTTCAAAGAGCTAGCACAAACCGTGTTTGATTTACAGTTCCAAATAAATGTATCCCTATAGGAGAAAACAGAGGGAAACCTAAAAATGAAAACGGTTACTACAAACGAACGGTTTAACCTAGAAGAACGAAATATGGTGAGCCAAGTGGTTTTGGTGTACTGATCATTACCTGAAAGAATCATAAAGATTGGGTGAAAAAATGTTTGCTGAGATTTCTGGCAACTCGTAGTTTTTTGGAAGCTTCGAAACCCCTTTCAATGAAAGTGATTTTCACCAGTCTCTGCTTAGGGCTACATCAACAGCAAACAAAGCATACATATAGAACTTGAAACTGGTTTATTGTGTCAAGTTTCAAAGAGCTAGCACTAACCGTGTTTGATTTAGAGTTCCAAATACATGTATTCCTATAGGAGAAAACAGAGTGAAACCTAAAAATGAAAACGGTTACTGCAAACGAACGCTTTAACCTAGAAGAACAAAATTTGGTGAGCCAAGTGGTTTTGGTGTACTGATCATTACCTGAAAGAATCATCAAGATTGGGTGAAAAAATGTTTGCTGAGATTTCAGGCAACTCGTAGTTTTTTGAAAGCTTGGCAACCCCTTTCCATGAAAGTGATTTTCGCCAGTCTCTGGTTAGGGCTACATCAACAGCAAACAAACCATAGAGATAGAACTTGAAACTGCTTTATTGTGTCAAGTTTCAAAGAGCTAGCACAAACCGTGTTTGATTTAGAGTTCCAAATACATGTATCCCTATAAGAGAAAACAGAGGGAAACCTAAAAATGAAAACGGTTACTGCAAACGAACGGTTTAACCTAGAAGAACGAAATTTGGTGAGCCAAGTGGTTTTGTTGTACTGATCATTACCTGAAAGAATCATCAAGATTGGGTGAAAAAATGTTGGCTGAGATTTCAGGCAACTCGTAGTTTTTTGGAAGCTTGGCAACCCCTTTCCATGAAAGTGATTTTCGCCAGTCTCTGCTTAGGGCTACATCAACAGCAAACAAACCATAGAGATAGAACTTGAAACTGCTTTATTGTGTCAAGTTTCAAAGAGCTAGCACAAACCGTGTTTGATTTAGAGTTCCAAATACATGTATCCCTGTAGGAGAAAACAGAGTGAAACCTAAAAATGAAAACGGTTACTGCAAACGAACGGTTCAACCTAGAAGAACGAAATTTGGTGAGCCAAGTGGTTTTGGTGTACTTATCATTACCTGAAAGAATCATCAAGATTGGGTGAAAAAATGTTTGCTGAGATTTCAGGGAACTTGTAGTTTTTTGGATGCTGGGCAACCCCTTTCCATGAAAGTTATTTTCGCCAGTCTCTACTTAGGGATATATCAACAGCACACAAACCATAGAGATAGAACTTGAAACTGCTTTATTGTGTCAAGTTTCAAAGAGCTAGCACAAACCGTGTTTGATTTAGAGTTCCAAATACATGTATCCCTATAGGAGAAAACAGAGTGAAACCTAAAATGAAAACGGTTACTGCAAACGAACGGTTTAACCTAGAAGACCGATATTTGGTGAGCCAAGTGATTTTGCTGTACTGATCATTACCTGAAAGAATCATCAAGATTGGGTGAAAAAATGTTTGCTGAGATTTCAGGCAACTCGTAGTTTTTTGGAAGCTTGGCAACCCCTTTTTATGAAAGTGATTTTCGCCAGTCTCTACTTAGGGCTACATCAACAGCACACAAACCATAGAGATAGAACTGGAAACTGCTTTATTGTGTCAAGTTTCAAAGAGCTAGCACAAACCGTGTTTGATTTAGAGTTCCAAATACATATATCCCTTTAGGAGAAAACAGAGTGAAACCTAAAAATGAAATCCGTTACTGCAAAGGAACGGTTGAACCTAGAAGAACGAAATTTGGTGAGCTATGTGGTTTTGGTGTACTGATCATTAGCTGAAAGAATCATCAAGATTGGTGAAAAAATGTTTTCTGAGATTTCAGGCAACTCGTAGTTTTTTGGAAGCTTGGCAACCCCTTTCCATGAAAGTGATTTTCGCCAGTCTCTGCTTCGAGCTACATCAACAGCAAACATACAGTAGAGATAGAACTTGAAACTGCTTTATTGTGTCAAGTTTCAAAGAGCTAGCACAAACCGTGTTTTGATTTAGAGTTCCAAATACATGTATCCATATAGGGGAAAACAGAGTGAATCCTAAAAATGAAAACGGTTACTGCAAACGAACGGTTTATCCTAGAAGAACGAAATTTGGTGAGCCAAGTGGTTTTGGTGTACTGATCATTACCTGAAAGAATCATCAAGATTGTGTGAAAAGATATTTGCTGAGATTTCAGGCAACTCGTAGTTTTTGGAACCTTGGCAACCCCTTTCCATGAAAGAGATTTTCGCCAGTCTCTGCTTAGGGCTACATCAACAGCAAATAAACCATAGAAATAGAACTTGAAACTGCTTTATAGTGTCAAGTTTCAAAGAGCTAGCACAAACCGTGTTGATTTAGTGTTCCAAATACATGTATCCATATAGGTGAAAACAGAGTGAAACCTAAAAATGAAAACGGTTACTGCAAACGAACGGTTTATCTAGAAGAACGAAATTTGGTGAGCCAAGTGGTTTTGGTGTACTGATCATTACCTGAAAGAATCATCAAGATTGGGTGAAAAAATGTTTGCTGATATTTCAGGCAACTCAAATTTTTTTGGAAGCTTGGCAACCCCTTTCCATGAAAGTGATTTTCGCCAGTCTCTGCTTAGGGCTACATCAACAGCAAACAAACCATAGAGATAGAACTTGAAACTGCTTTATTGTGTCAAGTTTCAAAGAGCTAGCACAAACCGTGTTTGATTTAGAGTTCCAAATACATGTATCCCTATAGGAGAAAACAGAGTGAAACCTAAAAAGGAAAACGTTACTGCAAACGAACGGTTTAACCTAGAAGAACGAAATTTGGTGATCCAAGTGGTTTTGGTGTACTGATCATTACCTGAAAGAATCATCAAGATTGGGTGAAAAATGTTTGCTGAGATTTCAAGAAACTCGTAGTTTTTTGGAAGCTTGGCAACCCCTTTCCATGAAAGTGATTTTCGGCAGTGTCTGCTTAGGGCTACATCAACAGCAAACAAACCATACAGATAGAACTTGAAAGTGCTTTATTGTGTCAAGTTTCAAACAGCTAGCACAAATCGTGTTTGATTTAGAGTTCCAAATACATGTATCCCTATAGGAGAAAACAGAGTGAAACCTAAAAATGAAACGGTTACTGCAAACGAACGGTTCAACCTAGAAGAACAAAATTTGGTGAGCCAAGTGGTTTTGGTGTACTGATCATTACCTGAAAGAATCATCAAGATTTGGTGAAAAAATGTTTGATGAGATTTCAGGCAACTCGTAGTTTTTTGGAAGCTTGGCAACCCCTTTCCATTAAAGTGATTTTCGGCAGTCTCTGCTTAGGGCTACATCAACAGCAAACAAACCATAGAGATAGAACTTGAAACTGCTTTATTGTGTCAAGTTTCAAAGAGCTAGCACAAACCGTGTTTGATTTAGAGTTCCAAATACATGTATCCCTATAGGAGAAAACAGAGTGAAACCTAAAAAGGAAAACGGTTACTACAAACGAACGGTTTAACCTAGAAGAACGAAATTTGGTGAGCCAAGTGGTTTTGGTGTACTGATCATTACCTGAAAGAATCATCAAGATTGGGTGAAAAAATGTTTGCTGAGATTTCAGGCAACTCGTAGTTTTTTGGAAGCTTGGCAACCCCTTTCCATGAAAGTGATTTTCGCCATTCTCTGCTTAGGGCTACATAAACAGCAACAAAGCATAGAGATAGAAGTGGAAACTGCTTTATTGTGTCAAGTTTCAAAGAGCTAGCACAAACCGTGTTTGATTTAGAGTTCCAAATACATGTATCCCTATAGGAGAAAACAGAGTGAAACCTAAAAATGAAAACAGTTACTGCAAACGAACGGTTTAACCTAGAAGAAACGAAATTTGGTGAGCCAAGTGGTTTTGGTGTTCTGATCATTACCTGAAAGAATCATCTAGATTGTGTGAAAAAATGTTTGCTGAGATTTCAGGCAACTCGTATTTTTTTGGAAGCTTGGAAACCCCTTTTTATGAAAGTGATTTTCGCCAGTCTCTGCTTAGGGCTACATCAACAGCAAAAAAAGCATAGAGATAGAACTGGAAACTGCTTTATTGTGTCAAGTTGAAAGAGCTAGCACAAACCGTGTTTGATTTAGTGTTCCAAATACATGTATCCCTATAGGAGAAAACAGAGTGAAACCTAAAAATGAAAACGGTTACTGCAAACGAACGGTTTAACCTAGAAGAACGAATTTGGTGAGCCAAGTGGTTTTCGTGTACTCTTCATCACCTGAAAGAATCATCAAGATTGGGTGAAAAAATGTTTGCTGAGATTTCAGGAAACTCGTAGTTTTTGGAAGCTTGGCAACCCCTTTTTATGAAAGTGATTTTCGCCAGTCTCTACTTAGGGCTACATCAACAGCAAAAAAACCATAGAGATAGAACTGAAAACTGCTTTATTGTGTCAAGTTTCAAAGAGCTAGCACAAACCGTGTTTGATTTAGAGTTCCAAATACATGTATCCCTATAGGAGAAAACAGAGTGAAACCTAAAAATGAAAACGGTTACTGCAAACGAAACGGTTTAACTTAAAAGAACGAAATATGGTGAGCCAAGTGGTTTTGGTGTACTGATCATTACCTGAAAGAATCATCAAGATTGGGTTAAAAAATGTTTCCTGAGATTTCAGGCAACTCGTAGTTTTTTGGAAGGTTGGCAACCCCTTTCCATGAAAGTGATATTCGCCAGTCTCTGCTTAGGGCTACATCAACAGGAAACAAAGCATAGAGAGAGAACTTGAAACTGCTTTATTGTGTCAAGTTTCAAAGATCTAGCACAACCGTGTTTGATTTAGAGTTCCAAATACATGTATCCCTTTAGGAGAAAACAGAGTGAAACCTAAAAATGTAAACGGTTACTGCAACCAACGGTTTTACCTAGAAGAACAAAATTTGGTGAGCCAAGTGGTTTTGGTGTACTGATCATTACCTGAAAGAATCATCAAGATTGGGTGAAAAAATGTTTGCTGAGATTCCAAGCAACTCGTAGTTTTTTGGAACCTTGGCAACCCCTTTCTATGAAAGTGATTTTCGCCAGTCTCTGCTTAGGGCTACATCAACAGCAAACAAACCATAGAGATAGAACTTGAAACTGCTTTATTGTGTCAAGTTTCAAAGAGCTAGCACAAATCGTGTTTGATTTAGAGTTCCAAATACATGTATCCCTATAGGAGAAAACAGAGTGAAACCTAAAAATGGAAACGGTTACTGCAAACGAACGGTTTAACCTAGAAGAACGAAATTTTGTGATCCAAGTGGATTTGGTGTACTGATCATTACCTGAAAGAATCATCAAGATTAGGTGAGAAAATGTTTGCTGAGATTTCAGGCAACTCGTAGTTTTTTGGAAACTTGGCAACCCCTTTCCATGAAAGTGATTTTCGCCAGTCTCTGCTTAAGGCTACAGCAACAGCAAACAAACCACAGAGATAGAACTTGAAACTGCTTTATTGTGTCAAGTTTCAAAGAGCTAGCACAAACCGTGATTCATTTAGAGTTCCAAATACATGTATCCCTATAGGAGAAAACAGAGTGAAACCTAAAAATGAAAACGGTTACTGCAAACGAACGGTTCAACCTAGAAGAACGAAATTTGGTGAGCCAAGTGGGTTTTGGTGTACTGATCATTACCTGAAAGAATCATCAAGATTGGTAGAAAAAATGTTTGCTGAGATTTCAGGCAACTCGTAGTTTTTTGGAAGCTTGGCAACCCCTTTCCATGAAAGTGATTTTCGCCAGTCTCTGCTTAGGGCTACATCAACAGCAAAGAAACCATAGAGATAGAACTGGAAACTGCTTTATTGTGTCAAGTTGAAAGAGCTAGCACAAACCGTGTTTGATTTAGTGTTCCAAATACATGTATCCCTATAGGAGAAAACAGAGTGAAACCTAAAAATGAAAACGGTTACTGCAAACGAACGGTTTAACCTAGAAGAACGAAATTTGGTGAGCCAAGTGGTTTTCGTGTACTCTTCATCACCTGAAAGAATCATCAAGATTGGGTGAAAAAATGTTTGCTGAGATTTCAGGCAACTCATAGTTTTTTGGAAGCTTGGCAACCCCTTTTTATGAAAGTGATTTTCGCCAGTCTCTACTTAGGGCTACATCAACAGCAAACAAACCATAGAGATAGAACTGAAAACTGCTTTATTGTGTCAAGTTTCAAAGAGCTAGCACAAACCGTGTTTGATTTAGAGTTCCAAATACATGTATCCCTATAGGAGAAAACAGAGTGAAACCTAAAAATGAAACGGTTACTGCAAACGAACGGTTTAACCTAGAAGAACGAAATTTGGTGAGCCAAGTGGTTTTGGTATACTGATCATTACCTGAAAGAATCATCAAGATTGGGTGAAGAAATCTTTCCTGAGATTTCAGGCAACTCGTAGTTTTTTGGAAGCTTGGCAACCCCTTTCCATGAAAGTGATTTTCGCCAGTCTCTGCTTAGGGCTACATCAACAGCAAACAATCCATAGAGATAGAACTGGAAACTGCTTTATTGTGTCAAGTTTCAAAGAGCTAGCACAAACCGTGTTTGATTTAGAGTTCCAAATACATGTATCCCTATAGGAGAAAACAGAGTGAAACCTAAAAATGAAAACGGTTAGTGCAAACGAACGGTTTAACTTAAAAGACGAAATATGGTGAGCCAAGTGGTTTTGGTGTACTGATCATTACCTGAAAGAATCATCAAGATTGGGTTTAAAAATGTTTCCTGAGATTTCTGGCAACTCGTAGTTTTTTGGAAGATTGGCAACCCCTTTCCAGAAAGTGATTTTCACCAGTCTCTGCTTAGGGCTACATCAACAGGAAACAAAGCATAGAGAGAGAACTTGAAACTGCTTTATTGTGTCAAGTTTCAAAGAGCTAGCACAATCCGTGTTTGATTTAGAGTTCCAAATACATGTATCCCTATAGGAGAAAACAGAGTGAAACCTAAAAATGAAAACGGTTACTGCAAACGAACAGTTTAACCTAGAAGACCGAAATTTGGTGAGCCAATTGTTTTTGTTGTACTGATCATTACCTGAAAGAATCATCAAGATTGGGTGAAAAAATATTTGCTGAGATTTCAGGCAACTCATAGTTTTTTGGAAGCTTGGCAACCCTTTCCATGAAAGTGATTTTCGCCAGTCTCTGCTTAGGGCTACATCAACAGGAAACAAAGCATAGAGAGAGAACTTGAAACTGCTTTATTCTGTCAAGTTTCAAAGAGCTAGCACAAACCGTGTTTGATTTAGAGTTCCAAATACATGTATCCCTTTAGAAGAAAACAGAGTGAAACCTAAAAATGAAAACGGTTACTGCAACCAACGGTTTTACCTAGAAGAACAAAATTTGGTGAGCCAAGTGGTTTTGGTGTACTGATCATTACCTGAAAGAATCATCAAGATTGGGTGAGAAAATGTTTGCTGAAATTTCAGGCAACTCGTAGTTTTTTGGAAGCTTGGCAACCCCTTTCCATGAAAGTGATTTTCGCCAGTCTCTACTTAGGGGCTACATCAACAGCAAACAAAGCATAGAAATAGAACTTGAAACTTCTTTATTGTGTCAAGTTTCAAAGAGCTAGCACAAACCGTGTTTGATTTAGAGTTCCAAATACATGTATCACTATAGGAGAAAACAGATTGAAACCTAAAAATGGAAAACGGTTACTGCAAACCAGCGGTTTAACCTAGAAGAACAAAATTTGGGATCCAAGTGGATTCTGTGTACTGATCATTACCTGAAAGAAACATCAAGATTGGGTGAAAAAATGTTTGCTGAGATTTCAGGCAACTCGTAGTTTTTTGGAAGCTTGGCAACCCCTTTCCATGAAAGTGATTTTCGCCAGTCTCTGCTTAGGGCTACATCAACAGCAAAGAAACCATAGAGATAGAACTGGAAACTGCTTTATTGTGTCAAGTTGAAAGAGCTAGCACAAACCGTGTTTGATTTAGTGTTCCAAATACATGTATCCCTATAGGAGAAAACAGAGTGAAACCTAAAAATGAAAACGGTTACTGCAAACGAACGGTTTAACCTAGAAGAACGAAATTGGTGAGCCAAGTGGTTTTCGTGTACTCTTCATCACCTGAAAGAATCATCAAGATTGGGTGAAAAAATGTTTGCTGAGATTTCAGGCAACTCATAGTTTTTTGGAAGCCTTGCAACCCCTTTCCATGAAAGTGATTTTCGCCAGTCTCTGCTTAGGGCTACATCAACAGCAAACAAACCATAGAGATAGAACTGAAAACTGCTTTATTGTGTCAAGTTTCAAAGAGCTAGCACAAACCGTATTTGATGTAGAGTTCCAAATACATGTATCCCTATAGGAGAAAAAAGAGTGAAACCTAAAAATGACAACGGTTAATGCAAACGAACGGGTTAACCTAGAAGAACGAAATTTGGTGAGCCAGTGGTTTTGGTGTACTGATCATTACCTGAAAGAATCATCAAGATTGGTAGAAAAAAGGTTTGCTGAGATTTCAGGCAACTCGTAGTTTTTTGGAAGCTTGGCAACCCCTTTCCATGAAAGTGATTTTCGCCTGTCTCTGCTTAGGGCTATATCAACAGCAAACAAAGCATAGAGATTGAACTGGAAACTGCTTTATTGTGTCAAAGTTTCAAAGAGCTAGCACAATCCGTGTTTGATTTAGAGTTCCTAATACATGTAGCCCTATAGGAGAAAACAGAGTGAAACCTAAAAATGAAAACGGTTACTGCAAACGAAACGGTTTAACCTAGAAGAACGAAATTTGGTGAGCCAAGTGGTTTTGGTATACTGATCATTACCTGAAAGAATCATCAAGATTGGGTGAAAAAATCTTTGCTGAGATTTCAGGCAACTCGTAGTTTTTTGGAAGCTTGGCAACCCCTTTCCATGAAAGTGATTTTCGCCAGTCTCTGCTTAGGGCTACATCAACAGCAAACAATCCATAGAGATAGAACTGGAAACTGCTTTATTGTGTCAAGTTTCAAAGAGCTAGCACAAACCGTGTTTGATTTAGAGTTCCAAATACATGTATCCCTATAGGAGAAAACAGAGTGAAACCTAAAAATGAAAACGGTTAGTGCAAACGAACGGTTTAACTTAAAAGAACGAAATATGGTGAGCCAAGTGGTTTTGGTGTACTGATCATTACCTGAAAGAATCATCAAGATTGGGTTAAAAAACGTTTCCTGAGATTTCTGGCAACTCGTAGTTTTTTGGAAGGTTGGCAACCCCTTTCCATGAAAGTGATTTTCACCAGTCTCTGCTTAGGGCTACATCAACAGGAAACAAAGCATAGAGAGAGAACTTGAAACTGCTTTATTGTGTCAAGTTTCAAAGAGCTAGCAAAAACCGTGTTTGATTTAGAGTTCCAAATACATGTATCCCTATAGGAGAAAACAGAGTGAAACCTAAAAATGAAAACGGTTACTGCAAACGAACAGTTTAACCTAGAAGACCGAAATTTGTGAGCCAATTGTTTTAGTTGTACTGATCATTACCTGAAAGAATCATCAAGATTGGGTGAAAAAATGTTTGCTGACATTTCAGGCAACTCGTAGTTTTTTGGAAGCTTGGCAACCCTTTCCATGAAAGTGATTTTCGCCAGTCTCTGGTTAGGGCTACATCAACAGCAAACAAAGCATAGAGATAGAACTTGAAACTGCTTTATTGTGTCAAGTTTCAAAGAGCTAGCACAAACCGTGTTTGATTTAGAGTTCCAAATACATGTATCCCTATAGTAGAAAACAGAAAGAAACCTAAAAATGAAAACGGTTACTGCAAACGAACGGTTTAACCTAGAAGAACGAAATTTGGTGAGCCAAGTGGTTTTGGTGTAATGATCATTACCTGAAAGAATCATCAAGATTGGGTGAAAAATGTTTGCTGAGATTTCAGGCAACTCGTAGTTTTTTGGAAGCTTGGCAACCCCTTTCAATGAAAGTGATTTTCGCCAGTCTCTGCTTAGGGCTACGTCAACAGCAAACAAAGCATAGAGATAGAACTTGAAACTGCTTTATTCTGTCAAGTTTCAAAGAGCTAGCACAAACCGTGTTTGATTTAGAGTTCCAAATACATGTATCCCTATAGGAGAAAACAGAGTGAAACCTAAAAATTAAAACGGATACTGCAAACGAACGGTTTAACCTAGAAGAACGAAATTTGGTGAGCCAAGTGGTTTTGGTGTACTGATCATTACCTGAAAGAATCATCAAGATTGGGTGAGAAAATGTTTGCTGAGATTTCAGGCAACTCGTAGTTTTTTGGAAGCTTGGCAACCCCTTTCCATGAAAGTGACTTTCGCCAGTCTATGCTTAGGGCTACATAAACAGCAAACAAAGCATAGAGATAGAACTGGAAACTGCTTAATTGTGTCAAGTTTCAAAGAGCTAGCACAAACCGTGTTTGATTTTGAGTTCCAAATACATGTATTCCTATAGGAGAAAACAGAGTGAAACCTAAAAATGAAAACGGTTTCTGCAAAGGAACGGCTTAACCTAGAAGAACGAAATTTGGTGAGCTAAGTGGTTTTGGTGTACTGATCATTACCTGAAAGAATCATCAAGATTGGGTGAAAAAATGTTTGCTGAGATTTCAAGCAACTCGTAGTTTTTTGGAACCTTGGCAACCCCTTTCTATGAAAGTGATTTTCGCCAGTCTCTGCTTAGGGCTACATCAACAGCAAACAAACCATAGAGATAGAACTTGAAACTGCTTTATTGTGTCAAGTTTCAAAGAACTAGCACAAACCGTGTTTGATTTAGAGTTCCAAATACATGTATCTCTATAGGAGAAAACAGAGGAAAACCTAAAAATGAAAACGGTTACTACAAATGAACGGTTTAACCTAGAAGAACGAAATTTGGTGAGCCAAGTGGTTTTCGTGTACTGATCATTACCTGAAAGAATCATCAAGATTGGGTGAAAAAATGTTTGCTGAGATTTCAGGAAACTCGTAGTTTTTTGGAAGCTTGGCAACCCCTTTCCATGAAAGTGATTTTCGCCAGTCTCTGCTTAGGGCTACATCAACAGCAAACAAACCATAGAGATAGAACTTGAAACTGCTTTATTGTGTCAAGTTTCAAAGAGCTAGCACAAACCGTGTTTGATTTAGTGTTCCAAATACATGTATCCCTATAGGAGAAAACAGAGTGAAACCTAAAAATGAAAACGGTTACTGCAAACGAACGGTTTAACCTAGAAGAACGAAATTTGGTGAGCCAAGTGGTTTTCGTGTACTCTTCATCACCTGAAAGAATCATCAAGATTGGGTGAAAAAATGTTTGCTGAGATTTCAGGCAACTCGTAGTTTTTTGGAAGCTTGGCAACCCCTTTTTATGAAAGTGATTTTCGCCAGTCTCTACTTAGGGCTACATCAACAGCAAACAAACCATAGAGATAGAACTGAAAACTGCTTTATTGTGTCAAGTTTCAAAGAGCTAGCACAAACCGTGTTTGATTTAGAGTTCCAAATACATGTATCCCTATAGGAGAAAACAGAGTGAAACCTAAAAATGAAAACGGTTACTGCAAACGAACGGTTTAACCTAGAAGAACGAAATTTGGTGAGCCAGTGGTTTTGGTGTACTGATCATTACCTGAAAGAATCATCAATATTGGGAGAAAAAAGGTTTGCTGAGATTTCAGGCAACTCGTAGTTTTTTGGAAGCTTGGCAACCCCTTTCCATGAAAGTGATTTTCGCCAGTCTCTGCTTAGGGCTACATCAACAGCAAACAAAGCATAGAGATAGATCTTGAAACTGCTTTATTGTGTCAAGTTTCAAAGAGCTAGCACAATCCGTGTTTGATTTAGAGTTCCTAATACATGTATCCCTATAGGAGAAAACAGAGTGAAACCTAAAAATGAAAACGGTTACTGCAAACGAACGGTTTAACCTAGAAGAACGAAATTTGGTGAGCCAAGTGGTTTTGGTGTACTGATCATTACCTGAAAGAATCATCAAGATTGGGTGAAAAAATCTTTGCTGAGATTTCAGGCAACTCGTAGTTTTTTGGAAGCTTGGCAACCCCTTTCCATGAAAGTGATTTTCGCCAGTCTCTGCTTAGGGCTACATCAACAGCAAACATACCATAGAGATAGAACTGGAAACTGCTTTATTGTGTCAAGTTTCAAAGAGCTAGCACAAACCGTGTTTGATTTAGAGTTCCAAATACATGTATCCCTATAGGAGAAAACAGAGTGAAACCTAAAAATGAAAACGGTTACTGCAAACGAACGGTTTAACTTAAAAGAACGAAATATGGTGAGCCAAGTGGTTTTGGTGTACTGATCATTACCTGAAAGAATCATCAAGATTGGGTTAAAAAATGTTTCCTGAGATTTCAGGCAACTCGTAGTTTTTTGGAAGGTTGGCAACCCCTTTCCATGAAAGTGATATTCGCCAGTCTCTGCTTAGGGATACATTATTCAACACGGAAACAAAGCACTAGAGGAGCTAGAACTTTGAAACTGACTTTATTGAAAGATCTAGCACAAACCGTGTTTGATTTAGAGTTCCAAATACATGTATCCCTTTCGGAGAAAACAGAGTGAAACCTAAAAATGTAAACGGTTACTGCAACCAACGGTTTTACCTAGAAGAACAAAATTTGGTGAGCCAAGTGGTTTTGGTGTACTGATCATTACCTGAAAGAATCATCAAGATTGGGTGAAAAAATGTTTGCTGAGATTTCAAGCAACTCGTAGTTTTTTGGAACCTTGGCAACCCCTTTCTATGAAAGTGATTTTCGCCAGTCTCTGCTTAGGGCTACATCAACAGCAAACA
The DNA here is from genome assembly GCF_052094955.1 of Ictidomys tridecemlineatus. Taxonomy (NCBI): domain Eukaryota; kingdom Metazoa; phylum Chordata; class Mammalia; order Rodentia; family Sciuridae; genus Ictidomys; species Ictidomys tridecemlineatus. The sequence continues at coordinate 19,797 of NW_027522660.1, forward strand.
AACCATAGAGATAGAACTTGAAACTGCTTTATTGTGTCAAGTTTCAAAGAGCTAGCACAAATCGTGTTTGATTTAGAGTTCCAAATACATGTATCCCTATAGGAGAAAACAGAGTGAAACCTAAAAATGGAAACGGTTACTGCAAACGAACGGTTTAACCTAGAAGAACGAAATTTTGTGATCCAAGTGGATTTGGTGTACTGATCATTACCTGAAAGAATCATCAAGATTAGGTGAGAAAATGTTTGCTGAGATTTCAGGCAACTCGTAGTTTTTTGGAAACTTGGCAACCCCTTTCCATGAAAGTGATTTTCGGCAGTCTCTGCTTAAGGCTACAGCAACAGCAAACAAACCACAGAGATAGAACTTGAAACTGCTTTATTGTGTCAAGTTTCAAAGAGCTAGCACAAACCGTGATTCATTTAGAGTTCCAAATACATGTATCCCTATAGGAGAAAACAGAGTGAAACCTAAAAATGAAAACGGTTACTGCAAACGAACGGTTTAACCTAGAAGAACGAAATTTGGTGAGCCAAGTGGTTTTGGTGTACTGATCATTACCTGAAAGAATCATCAAGATTGGGTGAGAAAATGTTTTCTGAGATTTCAGGCAACTCGTAGTTTTTTGGAAGCTTGGCGACACCTTTCCATGAAAGAGATTTTTGCCAGTCTCTGCTTAGGGCTACATCAACAGCAAAAAAACCATAGAGATAGAACTTGAAACTGCTTTATTGTGTCAAGTTTGAAAGAACTAGCACAAACCATGTTTGATTCAGAGTTCCAAATACATGTATCTCTATAGGAGAAAACAGAGGAAAACCTAAAAATGAAAACGGTTACTACAAATGAACGGTTTAACCTAGAAGAACGAAATTTGTTGAGCCAAGTGGTTTTCGTGTACTGATCATTACCTGAAAGAATCATCAAGATTGGGTGAAAAAATGTTTGCTGACATTTCAGGCAAATCGTAGTTTTTTGGAAGCTTGGCAACCCCTTTGCATGAAAGTGAGTTTCGCCAGTCTCTGCTTAGGGCTACATCAACAGCAAACAAACCATAGAGAAAGAACTTGAAACTGCTTTATTGTGTCAAGTTTCAAAGAGCTAGCACAAACCGTGTTTGATTTAGAGTTCCAAATACATGTATCCCTATAGGAGAAAACAGAGTGAAACCTAAAAATGGAAACGGTTACTGCAAATGAACGGTTTAACCTAGAAGAACGAAATTTTGTGATCCAAGTGGATTTGGTGTACTGATCATTACCTGAAAGAATCATCAAGATTAGGTGAGAAAATGTTTGCTGAGATTTCAGGAAACTCGTAGTTTTTTGGAAACTTGGCAACCCCTTTCCATGAAAGTGATTTTCGCCAGTCTCTGCTTAGGGCTACATCAACAGCAAACAAACCACAGAGATAGAACTTGAAACTGCTTTATTGTGTTAAGTTTCAAAGAGCTAGCACTAACCGTGTTTTATTTAGAGTTCCAAATACATGTATCCCTATAGGAGAAAACAGAGTGAAACCTAAAAATGAAACGGTTACTGCAAACGAACGGTTTAACCTAGAAGAACGAAATTTGGTGAGCCAAGTGGTTTTGTTGTACTGATTATTACCTGAAAGAATCATCAAGATTAGGTGAGAAAATGTTTTCTGAGATTTCAGGCAACTCGTAGTTTTTTGGAAGCTTGGCGACCCCTTTCCATGAAAGTGATTTTGGCCAGTCTCTGCTTAGGGCTGCATCAACAGCAAACAAACCATAAAGATAGAACTTGAAACTGCTTTATTGTGTCAAGTTTCAAAGAGCTAGCACAAACCGTGTTTGATTTAGAGTTCCAAATACATGTATCCCTATAGGAGAAAACAGAGTGAAACCTAAAAATGAAAACGGTTACTGCAAACGAACGGTTTAAACCTAGAAAAACGAAATTTGGTGAGCCAAGTGGTTTTGTGTACTGATCATTACCTGAAAGAATCATCAAGATTGGGTGAAAAAATGTTTGCTGAGATTTCAGGCAACTCGAAGTTTTTTGGAAGCTTGGCAATCCCTTTCCATGAAAGGGATTTTCGCCAGTCTCTGATGAGGGCTACATCAACAGCAAACAAAGCATAGAGATAGAACTTGAAACTGCTTTAATTGTGTCAAGTTCAAACAGCTAGCACAAACCGTGTTTGATTTAGAGTTCCAAATACATTTATCCCTATAGGAGAAAACAGAGTGAAACCTAAAAATGAAAACGTTTACTGCAAACGAACGGTTGAACCTAGAAGAACGAAATTTGGTGAGCCAAGTGGTTTTGGTGTACTGATCATCACCTGGAAGAATCATCAAGATTGGGTGAAAAATGTTTGCTGAGATTTAAGGCAACTCATACTTTTTTGGAAGCTTGGCAACCCCTTTCCATGAAAGTGATTTTCGCCAGTCTCTGCTTAGGGCTACACAACAGCAAACAAACCATAGAGATAGAACTTGAAACTGCTTTATTTTGTCAAGTTTCAAAGAGCTAGCACAAACCGTGTTTGATTTAGAGTTCCAAATACATGTATGCCTATAGGAGAAAAACAGAGGGAAACCTAAAAATGAAAACGTTTACTGCAAACGAACGGTTGAACCTAGAAGAACGAAATTTGGTGAGCCAAGTGGTTTTGGTGTACTGATCATTACCTGAAAGAATCGTCAAGATTGGGTGAAAAAATGTTTGCTGAGATTTCAGGCAACTCGTAGTTTTTTGGAAGCTTGGCAACCCCTTTCCATGAAAGTGATTTTCGCCAGTCTCTGCTGAGGGCTACATCAACAGCAAACAAAGCATAGAGATAGAACTTGAAACTGCTTTATTGTGTCAAGTTTCAAAGAGCTAGCACAAACCATGTTTGATTTAGAGTTCCAAATACATGTATCCCTATAGGAGAAAACAGAGTGAAACCTAAAAATGAAAACGGTTACTGCAAACGAACGGTTTAACCTAGAAGAACGAAATTTGGTGAGCCAAGTGGTTTTGGTGTACTGATCATTACCTGAAAGAATCATCAAGATTGGGTGAGAAAATGTTTGCTGAGATTTCAGGCAACTCTTAGTTTTTTGGAAGCTTGGCAACTCCTTTCCATGAAAGTGATTTTCGCCAGTCTCTGCTTAGGGCTACATCAACAGCAAACAAAGCATAGAGATAGAACTGGAAACTGCTTTATTGTGTCAAGTTTCAAAGAGCTAGCACAAACCGTGTTTGATTTAGAGTTTCAAATACATGTATCCCTATAGGAGAAAACAGAGTGAAACCTAAAAATGAAAACGGTTACTGCAAACGAACGGTTTAACCTAGAAGAACGAAATTTGGTGAGCCAAGTGGTTTTTGGTGTACTGATCATTACCTCAAAGAATCATCAAGATTGGGTGAAAAAATGTTTGCTGAGATTTTAGGCAACTCGTAGTTTTTTGGAAGCCTTGGCAACCCCTTTCCATGAAAGTGATTTTCGCCACTCTCTGCTTAGGGCTACATCAACAGCAAACAAAGCATAGAGATAGAACTTGAAACTGCTTTATTGTGTCAAGTTTCAAAGAGCTAGCACAAACCGTGTTTGATTTACAGTTCCAAATAAATGTATCCCTATAGGAGAAAACAGAGGGAAACCTAAAAATGAAAACGGTTACTACAAACGAACGGTTTAACCTAGAAGAACGAAATATGGTGAGCCAAGTGGTTTTGGTGTACTGATCATTACCTGAAAGAATCATAAAGATTGGGTGAAAAATGTTTGCTGAGATTTCTGGCAACTCGTAGTTTTTGGAAGCTTCGAAACCCCTTTCAATGAAAGTGATTTTCACCAGTCTCTGCTTAGGGCTACATCAACAGCAAACAAAGCATACATATAGAACTTGAAACTGGTTTATTGTGTCAAGTTTCAAAGAGCTAGCACTAACCGTGTTTGATTTAGAGTTCCAAATACATGTATTCCCTATAGGAGAAAACAGAGTGAAACCTAAAAATGAAAACGGTTACTGCAAACGAACGCTTTAACCTAGAAGAACAAAATTTGGTGAGCCAAGTGGTTTTGGTGTACTGATCATTACCTGAAAGAATCATCAAGATTGGGTGAAAAAATGTTTGCTGAGATTTCAGGCAACTCGTAGTTTTTTGAAAGCTTGGCAACCCCTTTCCATGAAAGTGATTTTCGCCAGTCTCTGGTTAGGGCTACATCAACAGCAAACAAACCATAGAGATAGAACTTGAAACTGCTTTATTGTGTCAAGTTTCAAAGAGCTAGCACAAACCGTGTTTGATTTAGAGTTCCAAATACATGTATCCCTATAAGAGAAAACAGAGGGAAACCTAAAAATGAAAACGGTTACTGCAAACGAACGGTTTAACCTGAAGAACGAAATTTGGTGAGCCAAGTGGTTTTGTTGTACTGATCAATACCTGAAAGAATCATCAAGATTGGGTGAAAAATGTTGGCTGAGATTTCAGGCAACTCGTAGTTTTTAGAAGCTTGGCAACCCCTTTCCATGAAAGTGATTTTCGCCAGTCTCTGCTTAGGGCTACATCAACAGCAAACAAACCATAGAGATAGAACTTGAAACTGCTTTATTGTGTCAAGTTTCAAAGAGCTAGCCACAAACGTGTTTGATTTAGAGTTCCAAATACATGTATCCCTGTAGGAGAAAAACAGAGTGAAACCTAAAAAATGAAAACGGTTACTGCAACGAACGGTTCAACCTAGAAGAACGAAATTTGGTGAGCCAAGTGGTTTTGGTGTACTTATCATTACCTGAAAGAATCATCAAGATTGGGTGAAAAAATGTTTGCTGAGATTTCAGGGAACTTGTAGTTTTTTGGATGCTGGGCAACCCCTTTCCATGAAAGTTATTTTCGCCAGTCTCTACTTAGGGATATATCAACAGCACACAAACCATAGAGATAGAACTTGAAACTGCTTTATTGTGTCAAGTTTCAAAGAGCTAGCACAAACCGTGTTTGATTTAGAGTTCCAAATACATGTATCCCTATAGGAGAAAACAGAGTGAAACCTAAAAATGAAAACGGTTACTGCAAACGAACGGTTTAACCTAGAAGACCGATATTTGGTGAGCCAAGTGATTTTGCTGTACTGATCATTACCTGAAAGAATCATCAAGATTGGGTGAAAAAATGTTTGCTGAGATTTCAGGCAACTCGTAGTTTTTTGGAAGCTTGGCAACCCCTTTTTATGAAAGTGATTTTCGCCAGTCTCTACTTAGGGCTACATCAACAGCACACAAACCATAGAGATAGAACTGGAAACTGCTTTATTGTGTCAAGTTTCAAAGAGCTAGCACAAACCGTGTTTGATTTAGAGTTCCAAATACATATATCCCTTTAGGAGAAAACAGAGTGAAACCTAAAAATGAAATCCGTTACTGCAAAGGAACGGTTGAACCTAGAAGAACGAAATTTGGTGAGCTATGTGGTTTTGGTGTACTGATCATTAGCTGAAAGAATCATCAAGATTGGGTGAAAAAATGTTTTCTGAGATTTCAGGCAACTCGTAGTTTTTTGGAAGCTTGGCAACCCCTTTCCATGAAAGTGATTTTCGCCAGTCTCCTTCTTCGAGCTACATCAACAGCAAACATACAGTAGAGATAGAACTTGAAACTGCTTTATTGTGTCAAGTTTCAAAGAGCTAGCACAAACCGTGTTTGATTTAGAGTTCCAAATACATGTATCCATATAGGGGAAAACAGAGTGAATCCTAAAAATGAAAACGGTTACTGCAAACGAACGGTTTAACCTAGAAGAACGAAATTTTGGTGAGCCAAGTGGTTTTGGTGTACTGATCATTACCTGAAAGAATCATCAAGATTGGGTGAAAAAATGTTTGCTGAGATTTCAGGCAACTCGTAGTTTTTTGGAAGCTTGGCAACCCCTTTCCATGGAAGTGATTTCGCAAGTCTCTGCTTAGGGCTACATCAACAGCAAATAAACCATAGATATAGAACTTGAAACTGCTTTATAGTGTCAAGTTTCAAAGAGCTAGCACAAACCGTGTTTGATTTAGTGTTCCAAATACATGTATCCATATAGGAGAAAACAGAGTGAAACCTAAAAATGAAAACGGTTACTGCAAACGAACGGTTTATCTAGAAGAACGAAATTTGGTGAGCCAAGTGATTTTGGTGTAATGATCATTTCCTGAAAGAATCATCAAGATTGGGTGAAAAAATGTTTGCTGAGATTTCAGGCAACTCGTAGTTTTTGGAAGCTTGGGCAACCCCCTTTCCATGAAAGTGACTTTCGCCAGTCTATGCTTAGGGCTACATAAACAGCAAACAAAGCATAGAGATAGAACTTGAAACTGCTTTATTGTGTCAAGTTTCAAAGAGCTAGCACAAACCGTGTTTGATTTTAGAGTTCCAAAGACATGTATCCCTATAGGAGAAAACAGAATGAAACCTAAAAATGAAAACGGTTACTGCAAACGAACGGTTAACCTAGAAGAACGAAATTTGGTGAGCCAAGTGGTTTTGGTGTACTGATCATTACCTGAAAGAATCATCAAGATTGGGTGAAAAAATGTTTGCTGAGAATTTCAGGCAACTCGTAGTTTTTTGGAAGCTTGGCAACCCCTTTCCATGAAAGTGATTTTCGCCAGTCTCTGCTTAGGGCTACATCAACAGCAAACAAAGCATAGAGATAGAACTTGAAACTGCTTTATTTTGTCAAGTTTCAAAGATCTAGCACAAACCTTGTTTGATTTAGAGTTCCAAATACATGTATCCTTATAGGAGAAAACAGAGTGAAACCTAAAAATGAAAACGGTTACTACAAACGAACGGTTTAAACTAGAAGAACGAAATTTGGTGAGCCAAGTGGTTTTGGTGTAATGATCATTACCTGAATGAATCATCAAGATTGGGTGAAAAAATGTTTGCTGAGATTTCTGGGAACTCAAAGTTTTTGGAAGCTTGGCAACCCCTTTCCATGGAAGTGATGTTGGCCAGTCTGTGCTTAGGGCTACATCAACAGCAAAGAAAGCATAGAGATAGAACTGGAAACTGCTTTATTGTGTCAAGTTTCAAAGAGCTACAACAAACCGTGTTTGATTTAGAGTTCCAAATACATGTATGCATATATGAAAAAACAGAGTGTAAACCTAAAAATAAAAACTGTTACTGCAAACGAACGGTTTAACCTAGAAGAACGAAATTTGGTGAGCCAAGTGGTTTTGGTGTACTGATCATTACCTGAAAGAATCATCAAGATTGGGTGAAAAAATGTTTGCTGAGATTTCAGGCAACTCGTAGCTTTTGGAAGCTTGGAAACCCCTTTGCTGGAAAGTGATTTTCGCCAGTCTCTGCTTAGGGCTGCATCAACAGCAAACACACCGTAGAGATAGAAGTTGAAACTGCTTTATTGTGACAAGTTTCAAAGAGCTAGCACAAACCGTGTTTGATTTAGAGTTCAAATACATGTATCCCTATAGGGAAAACAGAGTGAAACCTAAAAATGAAAACGGTTACTGCAAACGAACGGTTTAACCTAGAAGAACGAAATTTGGTGAGCCAAGTGATTTTGATGTACCGATCATTACCTGAAAGAATCATCAAGATTGGGTGAAAAAATGTTTGCTGAGATTTCAGGCAACTCGTAGTTTTTTGGAAGCTTGGCAACCCCTTTTTATGAAAGTGATTTTCGCCAGTCTCTGCTTAGGGCTACATAAACAGCACACAAACCATAGAGATAGAACTGGAAACTGCTTTATTGTGTCAAGTTTCAAAGAGCTAGCACAAACCGTGTTTGATTTAGAGTTCCAAATACATGTATCTCTTTAGGAGAAAACAGAGTGAAACCTAAAAATGAAATCCGTTACTGCAAAGGAACGGTTGAACCTAGAAGAACGAAATTTGGTGAGCTATGTGGTTTTGGTGTACTGATCATTACCTGAAAGAATCATCAAGATTGGGTGAAAAAATGTTTGCCGAGATTTCAGGCAACTCGTAGCTTTTTGGAAGCTTGGCAACCCATTTCCATGAAAGTGATTTTCGCCAGTCTCTGCTTCGAGCTACATCAACAGCAAACATACCGTAGAGATAGAACATGAAACTGCTTTATTGTGTCAAGTTTCAAAGAGCTAGCACAAACCGTGTTTGATTTAGAGTTCCAAATACATGTATCCATATAGGGGAAAACAGAGTGAATCCTAAAAATGAAAACGGTTACTGCAAACGAACGGTTTAACCTAGAAGAACGAAATTTGGTGAGCCAAGTGGTTTTGGTGTACTGATCATTACCTGAAAGAATCATCAAGATTGGGTGAAAAAATGTTTGCTGAGATTTCAGGGACTCAAAGTTTTTTGGAAGCTTGGCAACCCCTTTCCATGGAAGTGATGTTGGCCAGTCTCTGCTTAGGACTACATCAACAGAAAACAAAGCATAGAGATAGAACTGGAAACTGCTTTATTGTGTCAAGTTTCAAAGAGCTAGCACAAACCGTGTTTGATTTAGAGTTCCAAATACATGTATCCCTATAGGAGAAAACAGAGTGAAACCTAAAAATGAAAACGGTTACTACAAACGAATGGTTTAACCTAGAAGAACGAAATTTGGTAAGCCAAGTGGTTTTGGTGTACTGATCATTACCTGAAAGAATCATCAAGATTGGGTGAACAAATGTTTGCTGAGATTTCAGGCAACTCGTAGTTTTTTGGAAGCTTGGCACCCCTTTCCATGGAAGTGATTTTCGCCAGTTCTCTGCTTAGGGCTACATCAACAGCAAATAAACCATAGAGATAGAACTTGAAACTGCTTTATTGTGTCAAGTTTCAAAGAGCTAGCACAAACCGTGTTTGATTTAGAGTTCCAAAGACATGTATCCCTATAGGAGAAAACAGAGTGAAACCTAAAAATGAAAACGTTACTGCAAACGAACGGTTTAAACTAGAAGAACGAAATTTGGTGAGCCAAGTGGTTTTTGGTGTATTGATCATTACCTGAAAGAATCATCAAGATTGGGTGAAAAAATGTTTGCTGAGATTTCAGGCAACTCGTAGTTTTTTGGAAGCTTGGCAACCCCTTTCCATGAAAGTGATTTTCGCCAGTCTCTGCTTAGGGCTACATCAACAGCAAACAAAGCATAGAGATAGGACTTGAAACTGCTAAATTGTGTCAAGTTTCAAAGAGCTAGCACAAACCGTGTTTGATTTAGAGTTCCAAATACATGTATCCCTATAGGAGAAAACAGAGTGAAACCTAAAAATGAAAACGGTTACTGCAAACGAACGGTTTAAACTAGAAGAACGAAATTTGGTGAGCCAAGTGGTTTTGGTGTATTGATCATTACCTGAAAGAATCATCAAGATTGGGTGAAAAAATGTTTGCTGAGATTTCAGGCAACTCGTAGTTTTTTGGAAGCTTGGCAACCCCTTTCCATGAAAGTGATTTTCGCCAGTCTCTGCTTAGGGCTACATCAACAGCAAACAAAGCATAGAGATAGAACTTGAAACTGCTAAATTGTGTCAAGTTTCAAAGAGCTAGCACAAACCGTGTTTGATTTAGAGTTCCAAATACATGTATCCCTATAGGAGAAAACAGAGTGAAAACCTAAAAATGAAAATCGTTACTGCAAACGAACGGTTTAACCTAGAAGAACGACATTTGGTGAGCCAAGTGGTTTTGGTGTACTGATCATTACCTGAAAGAATCATCAAGATTGGGTGAAAAAATGTTTGCTGAGATTTCAGGCAACTCGTAGTTTTTTGGAAGCTTGGCAACCCCTTTCCATGAAAGTGATTTTCGCCAGTCTCTGCTTTGGGCTACATCAACAGCAAACAAACTTAGAGATAGAACTTGAAACTGCTTTATTGTGTCAAGTTTCAAAGAGCTAGCACAAACCGTGTTTGATTTAGTGTTCCAAATACATGTATCCCTATAGGAGAAAACAGAGTGAAACCTAAATTGAAAACGGTTACTGCAAACGAACGGTTTAAACCTAGAAGAACGAAATTTGGTGAGCCAAGTGGTTTTGGTGTACTGATCATTATCTGAAAGAATCATCAAGATTGGGTGAAAAATGTTTGCTGAGATTTCAGGCAACTCGTAGTTTTTTGGAAGCTTGGCAACCCCTTTCCATGAAAGTGACTTTCGCCAGTCTATGCTTAGGGCTACATAAACAGCAAACAAAGCATAGAGATAGAACAGGAAACTGCTTTATTGTGTCAAGTTTCAAAGAGCTAGCACAAACCGTGTTTGATTTAGAGTTCCAAAGACATGTATCCCTATAGGAGAAAACAGAGTGAAACCTAAAAATGAAAACGGTTACTGCAAACGAATGGTTTAACCTAGAAGAATGAAATTTGGTGAGCCAAGTGGTTTTGGTGTACTGATCATTACGTGAAAGAATCATCAAGATTGGGTGAAAAAATGTTTGCTGAGATTTCAGGAAACTCGTAGTTTTTTGGAAGCTTGGCAACCCCTTTCCATGAAAGTGATTTTCGCCAGTCTCTGCTTTGGGCTACATTCAACAGCAACAAACCGTAGAGATAGAACTTGAAACTGCTTTATTGTGTCAAGTTTCAAAGAGCTAGCACAAACCGTGTTTGATTTAGTGTTCCAAATACATGTATCTCTATAGGAGAAAACAGAGTGAAACCTAAATTGTAAACGGTTACTGCAAACGAACGGTTTAACCTAGAAGAACGAAATTTGGTGAGCCAAGTGGTTTTGGTGTACTGATCATTACCTGAAAGAATCATCAAAATTGGGTGAAAAAATGTTTGCTGAGATTTCAGGCAACTCGTAGTTTTTTGGAAGCTTGGCAACCCCTTTCCATGAAAGTGACTTTCGCCAGTCTATGCTTAGGGCTACATAAACAGCAAACAAAGCATAGAGATAGAACTGGAAACTGCTTTATTGTGTCACGTTTCAAAGAGGTAGCACAAACCGTGTTTGATTTAGAGTTCCAAATACATGTATCCCTATAGGAGAAAACAGAGTGAAACCTAAAAATGAAAACGGTTACTGCAATCGAATGGTTTAACTAGAAGAACGAAATTTGGTGAGCCAAGTGGTTTTGGTGTACTGATCATTACCTGAAAGAATCATCAAGATTGGGTGAAAAAATGTTTGCTGAGATTTCAGGCAACTCGTAGTTTTTTGGAAGCTTGGCAACCCCTTTCCATGAAAGTGATTTTCGCCAGTCTCTGCTTTGGGCTACATCAACAGCAAGAAACCGTAGAAATAGAACTTGAAACTGCTTTATTGTGTCAAGTTTCAAAGAGCTAGCAGAAACCGTGTTTGATTTAGAGTTCCAAATACATGTATCCCTATAGGAGAAAACAGAGTGAAACCTAAAAATGAAAACGGTTAGTGCAAACGAACGGTTTAACCTAGAAGAACGAAATTTGTGAGCCAAGTGGTTTTGGTGTACTGATCATAACCTGAAAGAATCATCAAGATTGGGTAAAAAATGTTTGCTGAGATTTCAGGCAACTCGTAGTTTTTCGGAAGCTTGGCAACCCCTTTCCATGAAAGTGATTTTCGCCAGTCTCTGCTTAGGGCTACATCAACAGCAAACAAAGCATAGAGACAGAAGTGGAAACTGCTTTATTGTGTCAAGTTTCAAAAAGCTAGCACAAACCGTGTTTGATTTAGAGTTCCAAATACATGTATCCCTATAGGAGAAAACAGAGTGAAAACCTAAAAATGAAAACGGTAACTGCAAACGAACGGTTTAACCTAGAAGAACGAAATTTGGTGAGCCAAGTGGTTTTGGTGTACTGATCATTACCTGAAAGAATCATCAAGATTGGGTGAAAAAATGTTTGCTGAAATTTCAGGCAACTCGTAGTTTTTTGGAAGCTTGGCAACCCCTTTCCATGAAAGTTGATTTTCGCCAGTCTCTGCTTAGGGCTACATCAAAAGCAAACAAAGCATAGAGATAGAACTTGAAACTGCTTTATTGTGTCAAGATTCAAGAGCTAGCACAAACCGTGTTTGATTTAGAGTTCCAAATACATGTATCCCTATAGGAGAAAACAGAGTGAAACCTAAAAATGAAAACGGTTACTGCAAACGAACGGTTTAACCTAGAAGAACGAAATTGGTGAGCCAAGTGGTTTTTGCGTACTGCTCATTACCTGAAAGAATCATCAAGATTGGGTGAAAAAATGTTTGCTGAGATTTCAGGCAACTCGTAGTTTTTTTGGAAACTGGCAACCCCTTTCCGTGAAAGTGATTTTCGCCAGTCTCTGCTTAGGGCTACATCAACAGCAAACAAAGAATAGAGCTAGAACGTGAAACTGCTTTATTGTGTCAACTTTCAAAGAGCTAGCACAAACCGTGTTTGATTTAGATTTCCAAATACATGTCTCCCTATAGGAGAAAACAGAGTGAAACCTAAAAATTAAAACGGTTACTGCAAACGAACGGTTTAAAATAGAAGAACGAAAATTTGGTGAGCCAAGTGGTTTTGGTGTACTGATCATTACCTGAAAAAATCATCAAGATTGGTTAAAAAATGTTTGCTGAGATTTCAGGTAACTCGTAGTTATTTGGAAGCTTGGCAACCCCTTTCCATGAAAGTGATTTTCGCCAGTCTCTGCTTCGGGCTACGTCAACAGCAAACAAAGCATAGAGACAGAACTTGAAACTGCTTCATTGTATCAAGTTTCAAAGAGCTAGCACAAACCGTGTTTGATTTAGAGTTCCAAATACATGTATCCCTATAGGAGAAAACAGAGTGAAACCTAAAAATGAAAACGGTTACTGCAAACGAACGGTTTAACCTAGAAGAACGAAATTTGGTGAGCCAAGTGGTTTTGGTGTACTGATCATTACCTGAAAGATTCATCAACATTGGGTGAAAAAATGTTTGCTGAGATTTCAGGCAACTCGTAGTTTTTTGGAAGATTGGCAACCCCTTTCCATGAAAGTGATTTTCGCCAGTCTCTGCTTAGGGCTAGGTCAACAACAAACAAAGCATAGAGAGAGAACTTGAAACTGCTTTATTGTGTCAAGTTTCAAAGAGCTAGCACAAATAGTGTTTGATTTAGAGTTCCAAATACATGTATCCCTATAGGAGAAAACAGAGTGAAACCTAAAAATGAAACGGTTACTGCAAACGAACGGTTTAACCTAGAAGAACGAAATTTGTTGAGCCAAGTGGTTTTGGTGTACTGATCATTACCTGAAAGAATCATCAAGATTGGGTGAAAAAATGTTTGCTGAGATTTCAGGAAACTCGTAGTTTTTTGAAGCTTGGCAACCCCTTTCATGAAAGTGATTTTCGCCAGTCTCTGCTTAGGGCTACATCAACAGCAAACAAAGCATAGAGATAGAACTGGAAACTGCTTTATTGTGTCAAGTTTCAAAGAGCTAGCACAAACCGTGTTTGATTTAGAGTTCTAAATACATGTATCCCTATAGGAGAAAACAGAGTAAAACCTAAAAATGAAAACGATTACTGCAAACGAACGGTTTAACCTAGAAGAACGAAATTTGGTGAGCCAAGTGGTTTTGGTGTACTGATCATTACCTGAAAGAATCATCAAGATTGGGTGAAAAAATGTTTGCTGAGATTTCAGGCAACTCGTAGGTTTTTTGGAAGCTTGGCAACCCCTTTCCATGAAAGTGATTTTCGCCAGTCTCTGCTTAGGGATACATCAACAGCAAAGAAAGCATAGAGGTAGAACTTGAAACTGCTTTATTGTGTCAAGTTTCAAAGAGCTAGCACAAACCTTGTTTGATTTAGAGTTCCAAATACATGTATTCCCTATAGGAGAAAACAGAGTGAAACCTAAAAATGAAAACGGTTACTGCAAACGAACGGTTTAACCTAGAAGAACGAAATTTGGTGAGCCAAGTGGTTTTGGTGTACTGATTATAACCTGAAAGAATCATCAAGATTGGGTGAAAAAATGTTTGCTGAGATTTCAGGCAACTCGTAGTTTTTTGGAAGCTTGGCAACCCATTTCCATGAAAGTGATTTTCGCCAGTCTCTGCTTAGGGCTACATCAACAGCAAACAAAGCATAGAAACAGAAGTGGAAACTGATTTATTGTGTCAAGTTTCAAAAAGCGACACAAACCGTGTTTGATTTAGAGTTCCAAATACATGTATCCCTATAGGAGAAAACAGAGTGAAACCTAAAAATGAAAACGGTTACTGCAAACGAACGGTTTAACCTAGAAGAACGAAATTTGGTGAGCCAAGTGGTTTTGGTGTACTGATCATTACCTGAAAGAATCATCAAGATTGGGTGAAAAAATGTTTGCTGAAATTTCAGGCAACTCGTAGTTTTTTGGAAGCTTGGCAACCCCTTTCCATGAAAGTGATTTTCGCCAGTCTCTGCTTAGGGCTACATCAACAGCAAACAAAGCATAGAGATAGAACTTGAAACTGCTTTATTGTGTCAAGTTTGAAAAAGCTAGCCCAAACCGTGTTTGATTTAGAGTTCCAAATACATGTATCCCTATAGGAGAAAACAGAGTGAAACCTAAAAATGAAAACGGTTACTGCAAACGAACGGTTTAACCTAGAAGAACGAAATTTGGTGAGCCAAGTGGTTTTGGTGTACTGATCATTACCTGAAAGAATCATCAAGATTGGGTGAAAAAATGTTTGCTGAAATTTCAGGCAACTCGTAGTTTTTTGGAAGCTTGGCAACCCCTTTCCATGAAAGTGATTATCGCCAGTCTCTGCTTAGGGCTACATCAACAGCAAACAAAGCGTAGAGATAGAACTTGAAACTGCTTTATTGTGTCAAGTTTCAAAGAGCTAGCACAACCGTGTTTGGTTTAGAGTTCCAAATACATGTATCCCTATAGGAGAAAACAGAGTGAAACCTAAAAATGAAAACGGTTACTGCAAACGAACGGTTTAAACTAGAAGAACGAAATTTGTGAGCCAAGTGGTTTTGGTGTACTGATCATTACCTGAAAGAATCATCAAGATTGGTTAAAAAAATGTTTGCTGAGATTTCAGGTAACTCGTAGTTATTTTTGGAAGCTTGGCAACCCCTTTCCATGAAAGTGATTTTCGCCAGTCTCTGCTTCGGGCTACGTCAACAGCAAACAAAGCGTAGAGATAGAACTTGAAACTGCTTCATTGTATCAAGTTTCAAAGAGCTAGCACAAACCGTGTTTGATTTAGAGTTCCAAATACATGTATCCCTATAGGAGAAAACAGAGTGAAACCTAAAAATGAAAACGGTTACTGCAAACGAACGGTTTAACCTAGAAGAACGAAATTTGGTGAGCCAAGTGGTTTTGGTGTACTGATCTTTACCTGAAAGAATCATCAACATTGGGTGAAAAAATGTTTGCTGAGATTTCAGGCAACTCGTAGTTTTTTGGAAGATTGGCAACCCCTTTCCACGAAAGTGATTTTCGCCCAGTCTCTGCTTAGGGCTACATCAACAACAAACAAAGCATAGAGAGAGAACTTGAAACTGCTTTATTGTGTCAAGTTTCAAAGAGGTAGCACAAATCGTGTTTGATTTAGAGTTCCACATACATGTATCCCTATAGGAGAAAACAGAGTGAAATCTAAAAATGAAAACGGTTACTGCAAACGAACGGTTTAACCTAGAAGAACGAAATTTGTTGAGCCAAGTGGTTTTGGTGTACTGATCATTACCTGAAAGAATCATCAAGATTGGGTGAAAAAATGTTTGCTGAGATTTCAGGCAACTCGTAGTTTTTTGAAGCTTGGCAACCCCTTTCCATGAAAGTGATTTTCGCCAGTCTATGCTTAGGGCTACATCAACAGCAAACAAAGCATAGAGATAGAACTGGAAACTGCTTTATTGTGTCAAGTTTCAAAGAGCTAGCACAAACCGTGTTTGATTTAGAGTTCTAAATACATGTATCCCTATAGGAGAAAACAGAGTAAAACCTAAAAATGAAAACGGTTACTGCAAACGAACGGTTTAACCTAGAAGAACGAAATTTGGTGAGCCAAGTGGTTTTGGTGTACTGATCATTACCTAAAAGAATCATCAAGATTGGGTGAAAAAATGTTTGCTGAGATTTCAGGCAACTCGTAGTTTTTTGGAAGCTTGGCAACCCCTTTCCATGAAAGTGATTTTCGCCAGTCTCTGCTTAGGGCTACATCAACAGCAAACAAAGCATAGAGATAGAACTTGAAACTGCTAAATTGTGTCAAGTTTCAAAGAGCTAGCACAAACCGTGTTTGATTTAGAGTTCCAAATACATGTATCCCTATAGGAGAAAACAGAGTGAAACCTAAAAATGAAAACGGTTACTGCAAACGAACGGTTTAACCTAGAAGAACGAAATTTGGTGAGCCAAGTGGTTTTGGTGTACTGATCATTACCTGAAAGAATCATCAAGTTTGGGTGAAAAAATGTTTGCTGAGATTTCAGGCAACTCGTAGTTTTTTGGAAACTTGGCAACCCCTTTCCATGAAAGTGATTTTCGCCAGTCTCTGCTTAGGGCTACATCAACAGCAAACAAACCATAGAGATAAAACTTGAAACTGCTTTATTGTGTCAAGTTTCAAAGAGCTAGCACAAACCTTGTTTGATTTAGAGTTCCAAATACATGTATCCCTATAGGAGAAAACAGAGTGAAACCTAAAAATGAAAACGGTTACTGCAAACGAACAGTTTAACCTAGAAGAACGAAATTTGGTGAGCCAAGTGGTTTTGGTGTACTGATCATAACCTGAAAGAATCATCAAGATTGGGTGAAAAAATGTTTGCTGAGATTTCAGGCAACTCGTAGTTTTTTGGAAGCTTGGCAACCCCTTTCCATGAAAGTGATTTTCGCCAGTCTCTGCTTAGGGCTACATCAACAGCAAACAAAGCATAGAGACAGAAGTGGAAACTGCTTTATTGTGTCAAGTTTCAAAAAGCTAGCACAAACCGTGTTTGATTTAGAGTTCCAAATGCATGTATCCCTATAGGAGAAAACAGAGTGAAACCTAAAAATTAAAACGGTTACTGCAAACAAACGGTTTAACCTAGAAGAACGAAATTTGGTGAGCCAAGTGGTTTTGGTGTACTGATCATTACCTGAAAGAATCATCAAGATTGGGTGAAAAAATGTTTGCTGAAATTTCAGGCAACTCGTAGCTTTGGAAGCTTGGCAACCCCTTTCCATGAAAGTGATTTTCGCCAGTCTCTGCTTAGGGATACATCAACAGCAAACAAAGCATAGAGATAGAACTTGAAACTGCTTTATTGTGTCAAGTTTCAAAGAGCTAGCACAAACCGTGTTTGGTTTAGAGTTCCAAATACATGTATCCCTATAGGAGAAAACAGAGTGAAACCTAAAAATGAAAACGGTTACTGCAAACGAACGGTTTAACCTAGAAGAACGAAATTTGGTGAGCCAAGTGGTTTTGGTGTACTGATCATAACCTCAAAGAATCATCAAGATTGGGTGAAAAAATGTTTGCTGAGATTTCAGGCAACTCGTAGTTTTTTGGAAGCTTGGCAACCCCTTTCCATGAAAGTGATTTTCGCCAGTCTCTGCTTAGGGCTACATCAACAGCAAAGAAAGCATAGAGATAGAACTTGAAACTGCTAAATTGTGTCAAGTTTCAAAGAGCTAGCACAAACCGTGTTTGATTTAGAGTTCCAAATACATGTATCCCTATAGGAGAAACAGAGTGAAACCTAAAAATGAAAACGGTTACTGCAAACGAACGGTTTAACCTAGAAGAACGAAATTTGGTGAGCCAAGTGGTTTTGGTGTACTGATCATTACCTGAAAGAATCATCAAGTTTGGGTAAAAAAATGTTTGCTGAGATTTCAGGCAACTCGTAGTTTTTTGGAAACTTGGCAACCCCTTTCCATGAAAGTGATTTTCGCCAGTCTCTGCTTAGGGCTACATCAACAGCAAACAAACCATAGAGATAAAACTTGAAACTGCTTTATTGTGTCAAGTTTCAAAGAGCTAGCACAAACCTTGTTTGATTTAGAGTTCCAAATACATGTATCCCTATAGGAGAAAACAGAGTGAAACCTAAAAATGAAACGGTTACTGCAAACGAACGGTTTAACCTAGAAGAACGAATTTGGTGAGCCAAGTGGTTTTGGTGTACTGATCATAACCTGAAAGAATCATCAAGATTGGGTGAAAAAATGTTTGCTGAGATTTCAGGCAACTCGTAGTTTTTGGAAGCTTGGCAACCCCTTTCCATGAAAGTGATTTTCGCCAGTCTCTGCTTAGGGCTACATCAACAGCAAACAAAGCATAGAGAGAGAACTTGAAACTGCTTTATTGTGTCAAGTTTCAAAAAGCTAGCACAAACCGTGTTTGATTTAGAGTTCCAAATGCATGTATCCCTATAGGAGAAAACAGAGTGAAACCTAAAAATGAAAACGGTTACTGCAAAAGAACGGTTTAACCAAGAAGAACGAAAGTTGGTGAGCCAAGTGGTTTTGGTGTACTGATCATTACCTGAAAGAATCATCAAGATTGGGTGAAAAAATGTTTGCTGAGATTTCAGTCAACTCGTAGTTTTTTGGAAGCTTGGTAACCCCATTCCATGAAAGTGATTTTCGCCAGTCTCTGCTTAGGGCTACATCAACAGCAAACAAAGCATAGAGATAGAACTTGAAACTACTTTATTGTGTCAAGTTTCAAAGAGCTAGCACAAACCGTGTTTGATTTAGAGTTCCAAATACATGTATCCCTATAGGAGAAAACAGAGTGAAATCTAAAAATGAAAACGGTTACTGCAAACGAACGGTTTAACCTAGAAGAACGAAATTTGGTGAGCCAAGTGGTTTTGGTGTACTGATCATTACCTGAAAGAATCATCAAGATTGGGTGAAAAAATGTTTGCTGAGATTTCAGGCAACTCGTAGTTTTTTGGAAGCTTTGCAACCCCTTTCCATGAAAGTGATTTTCGCCAGTCTCTGCTTAGGGCTACATCAACAGCAAACAAAGCATAGAGATAGAACTTGAAACTGCTTTATTGTGTCAAGTTTCAAAGAGCTAGCACAAACCGTGTTTGATTTAGAGTTCCAAATACATGTAACCCTATAGGAGAAAACAGAGTGAAACCTAAAAATGAAAACGGTTACTGCAAACGAACGGTTTAACCTAGAAGAACGAAATTTGGTGAGCCAAGTGGTTTTGGTGTACTGATCATTACCTGAAAGAATCATCAAGATTGGATGAAAAAATGTTTGCTGACATTTCAGGCAACTCGTAGTTTTTTGGAAGCTTGGCAACCCTTTTTCATGAGAGTGTTTTTCGCCAGTCTCTGCTTAGGGCTACATCAACAGCAAACAAAATATAGAGAGAGAAGTTAAAACTGCTTTATTGTGTCAAGTTTCAAAGAGCTAGCACAAAGCGTGTTTGATTTAGAGTTCCGAATACATGTATCCCTATAGGAGAAAACAGAGTGAAACCTAAAAATGAAAACGGTTACTGCAAACGAACGGTTTAACCTAGAAGAACGAAATTTGGTGAGCCAAGTGGTTTTGGTGTACTGATCATTACCTGAAAGAATCATCAAGATTGGGTGAAAAAATGTTTGCTGAGATTTCAGGCAACTCGTAGTTTTTTGGAAGCTTGGCAACCCCTTTCCATGAAAGTGATTTTCGCCAGTCTCTGCTTAGGGCTACATCAACAGCAAACAAAGCATAGAGATAGAACTGGAATCTGCTTTATTGTGTCAAGTTTCAAAGAGCTAGCACAAACCGTGTTTTATTTAAAGTTCCAAATACATGTATCCCTATAGGAGAAAATAGAGTGAAACATAAAAATGAAAACGGTTACTGCAAACGAACGGTTTAACCTAGAAAAACGAAATTTGGTGAGCCAAGTGGTTTTGGTGTACTGATCATTACCGGAAAGAATCATCAAGATTGGGTGAAAAAAAGTTTGCTGAGATTTCTGGAAACTCGTAGTTTTTTGGAAGCTTGGCAACCCCTTTCCATGAAAGTGATTTTCGCCATTCTCTGCTTAGGGCTACATCAACAGCAAACAAAGCATAGAGATAGAACTGGAAACTGCTTTATTGTGTCAAGTTTCAAAGAGCTAGCACAAACCGTGTTTGATATAGAGTTCCAAATACATGTATCCCTATAGGAGAAAACAGAGTGAAACCTAAAAATGAAAACGGTTTCTGCAAACGAACGGTTTAACCTAGAAGAACGAAATTTGGTGAGCCAAGTGGTTTTGGTGTAATGATCATTACCTGAAAGAATCATCAAGATTGGGTGAAAAAATGTTTGCTGAGATTTCAGGCGACTCGTAGTTTTTTGGAAGCTTGGCAACCCCTTTCCATGAAAGTGACTTTCGCCAGTCTCTGCTTAGGGCTACATCAACAGCAAACAAAGCATAGAGATAGAAGTTGAAACTGCTTTATTGTGTCAAGTTTCAAAGAGCTAGCACAAAGCGTGTTTGATTTAGAGTTCCAAATACATGTATCCCTAAAGGAGAAAACAGAGTGAAACCTAAAAATGAAAACGGTTACTGCAAACGAACGGTTTAACCTAGAAGAACGAAATTTGGTGAGCCAAGTGGTTTTGGTGTACTGATCATTACCTGAAACAATCATCAAGATTGGATGAAAAAATGTTTGCTGAGATTTCAGGCAACTCGTAGTTTTATGGAAGCTTGGCAACCCCTTTCCATAAAAATGATTTTCGCCAGTCTCTGCTTAGGGCTACATCAACAGCAAACAAACCATAGAGATAGAACTGGAAACTGCTTTATTGTGTCAAGTTTCAAAGAGCTAGCACAAACCGTGTTTGATTTAGAGTTCCAAATACATGTATCCCTATAGGAGAAAACAGAGTGAAACCTAAAAATGAAAACGTTTACTGCAAACGAACGGTTTAACCTAGAAGAACGAAATTTGGTGAGTCAAGTGGTTTTGGTGCACTGATCATTACCTGAAAGAATCATCAAGATTGGGTGAAAAAATGTTTGCTGAGATTTCAGGTAACTCGTAGTTTTTTGGAAGCTTGGCACCCCTTTCCATGAAAGTGATTTTCGCCAGTCTCTGCTTAGGGCTACATCAACAGCAAACAAAGCATAGAGATAGAACTGGAAACTGCTTTATTGTGTCAAGTTTCAAAGAGCTAGCACAAACCGTGTTTGATTTAGAGTTCCAAATACATGTATCCCTATAGGAGAAAACAGAGTGAAACCTAAAAATGAAAACAGTTACTGCAAACGAACGGTTTAACCTAGAAGAACGAAATTTGGTGAGCCAAGTGGTTTTGGTGTACCGATCATTACCTGAAAGAATCATCAAGATTGGGTGAAAAAATGTTTGCTGAGATTTCCGGCAGATCGTAGTTTTTTGGAAGCTTGGCAACCCCTTTCCATGAAAGGGATTTTCGCCAGTCTCTGCTTAGGGCTACATCAACAGCAAACAAAGCATAGAGATAGAACTGGAAACTGCTTTATTGTGTCAAGTTTCAAAGAGCTAGCACAAACCGTGTTTGATTTAGAGTTCCAAATACATGTATCCCTATAGGAGAAAACAGAGTGAAACCTAAAAATGAAAACGGTTACTGCAAACGAACGGTTTAACCTAGAAGAACGAAATTTGGTGAGTCAAGTGGTTTTGGTGCACTGATCATTACCTGAAAGAATCATCAAGATTGGGTGAAAAAATGTTTCCTGAGATTTCAGGCAACTCATAGTTTTTTGGAACCTTGGCAACCCCTTTCCATGAAAATGATTTTCGCCAGTCTCTGCTTAGGGCTACATCAACAGCAAACAAAGCATAGAGACAGAATTGGAAACTGCTTTATTGTGTCAAGTTTCAAAGAGCTAGCACAAACCGTGTTTGATTTAGAGTTCCAAATACATGTATCCCAATAGGAGAAAACAAAGTGAAACCTAAAAATGAAAACGGTTACTGCAAACAAACGGTTTAACCTAGAAGAACGAAATTTGGTGAGCCCAGTGGTTTTGGTGTACTGATCATTACCTGAAAGAATCATCAAGATTGGGTAAAAAATGTTTGCTGAGATTTCAGGCAACTCGTAGTTTTTTGGAAGCTTGGCAACCCCTTTCCATGAACGTGATTTTCGCAAGTCTCAGCTTAGGGCTACATCAACAGCAAACAAAGCATAGAGATAGAACTGGAAACTGCTTTATTGTGTCAAGTTTCAAAGAGCTAGCACAAACCGTGTTTGATTTAGAGTTCCAAATACATGTATCCCTATAGGAGAAAACAGAGTGAAACCTAAAAATGAAAACGGTTACTGCAAACGAACGGTTTAACCTAGAAGAACGAAATTTGGTGAGCCAAGTGGTTTTGGTGTACCGATCATTACCTGAAAGAATCATCAAGATTGGGTGAAAAAATGTTTGCTGAGATTTCAGGCAGATCGTAGTTTTTTGGAAGCTTGGCAACCCCTTTCCATGAAAGGGATTTTCGCCAGTCTCTGGTTAGGGCTACATCAACAGCAAACAAAACATGGAGATAGAACTGGAAACTGCTTTATTGTGTCAAGTTTCAAAGAGCTAGCACAAACCGTGTTTGATATAGAGTTCCAAATACATGTATCCCTATAGGAGAAAACAGAGTGAAACCTAAAAATGAAAACGGTTTCTGCAAACGAACGGTTTCACCTAGAAGAACGAAATTTGGTGAGCCAAGTTGTTTTTGTGTACTGATCATTACCTGAAAGAATCATCAAGATTGGGTGAAAAAATATTTGCTGAGATTTCAGGCAACTCGTAGTTTTTTGGAAGCTTGGCAACCCCTTTCCATGAAACTGATTTTCGCCAGTCTCTGCTTAGGGCTACATCAACAGCAAACAAAGCATAGAGAGAGAACTTGAAACTACTTTATTGTGTCAAGTTTCAAAGAGCTAGCACAAACCGTGTTTGATTTAGAGTTCCAAATATATGTATCCCTATAGGAGAAAACAGAGTGAAACCTAAAAATGAAAACGGTTACTGCAAAAGAACGGTTTAACCAAGAAGAACGAAAGTTGGTGAGCCAAGTGGTTTTGGTGTACTGATCATTACCTGAAAGAATCATCAAGATTGGGTGAAAAAATGTTTGCTGAGATTTCAGTCAACTCGTAGTTTTTTGGAAGCTTGGTAACCCCATTCCATGAAAGTGATTTTCGCCAGTCTCTGCTTAGGGCTACATCAACAGCAAACAAAGCATAGAGATAGAACTTGAAACTACTTTATTGTGTCAAGTTTCAAAGAGCTAGCACAAACCGTGTTTGATTTAGAGTTCCAAATACATGTATCCCTATAGGAGAAAACAGAGTGAAATCTAAAAATGAAAACGGTTACTGCAAACGAACGGTTTAACCTAGAAGAACGAAATTTGGTGAGCCAAGTGGTTTTGGTGTACTGATCATTACCTGAAAGAATCATCAAGATTGGGTGAAAAAATGTTTGCTGAGATTTCAGGCAACTCGTAGTTTTTTGGAAGCTTTGCAACCCCTTTCCATGAAAGTGATTTTCGCCAGTCTCTGCTTAGGGCTACATCAACAGCAAACAAAGCATAGAGATAGAACTTGAAACTGCTTTATTGTGTCAAGTTTCAAAGAGCTAGCACAAACCGTGTTTGATTTAGAGTTCCAAATACATGTAACCCTATAGGAGAAAACAGAGTGAAACCTAAAAATGAAAACGGTTACTGCAAACGAACGGTTTAACCTAGAAGAACGAAATCTGGTGAGCCAAGTGGTTTTGGTGTACTGATCATTACCTGAAAGAATCATCAAGATTGGATGAAAAAATGTTTGCTGACATTTCAGGCAACTCGTAGTTTTTTGGAAGCTTGGCAACCCTTTTTCATGAGAGTGTTTTTCGCCAGTCTCTGCTTAGGGCTACATCAACAGCAAACAAAATATAGAGATAGAAGTTAAAACTGCTTTATTGTGTCAAGTTTCAAAGAGCTAGCACAAAGCGTGTTTGATTTAGAGTTCCGAATACATGTATCCCTATAGGAGAAAACAGAGTGAAACCTAAAAATGAAAACGGTTACTGCAAACGAACGGTTTAACCTAGAAGAACGAAATTTGGTGAGCCAAGTGGTTTTGGTGTACTGATCATTACCTGAAAGAATCATCAAGATTGTGTGAAAAAATGTTTGCTGAGATTTCAGCCAACTCGTAGTTTTTTGGAAGCTTGGCAACCCCTTTCCATGAAAGTGATTTTCGCCTTTCTCTGCTTAGGGCTACATCAACAGCAAACAAAGCATAGAGATAGAACTGGAAACTGCTTTATTGTGTCAAGTTTCAAAGAGCTAGCACAAACCGTGTTTGATTTAGAGTTCCAAATACATGTATCCCTATAGGAGAAAACAGAGTGAAACCTAAAAATGAAAACGGTTACTGCAAAGGAACGGTTTAACCTAGAAGAACGAAATTTGGTGAGCCAAGTGGTTTTGGTGTACCGATCATTACCTGAAAGAATCATCAAGATTGGGTGAAAAAATGTTTGCTGAGATTTCAGGCAGATCGTAGTTTTTTGGAAGCTTGGCAACCCCTTTCCATGAAAGTGATTTTCGCCAGTCTCTGCTTAGGGCTACATCAACAGCAAAGAAAGCATAGAGATAGAACTGGAAACTGCTTTATTGTGTCAAGTTTCAAGAGCTAGCACAAACCGTGTTTTATTTAGAGTTCCAAATACATGTATCCCTATAGGAGAAAACAGAGTGAAACCTAAAAATGAAAACGGTTACTGCAAACGAACGGTTTAACCTAGAAGAACGAAATTTGGTGAGCCAAGTGGTTTTGGTGTAATGATCATTACCTGAAAGAATCATCAAGATTGGGTGAAAAAATGTTTGCTGAGATTTCAGGCAACTCGTAGTTTTTTGGAAGCTTGGCAACCCCTTTCCATGAAAGTGATTTTCGCCAGTCTCTGCTTAGGGCTACATCAACAGCAAACAAAGCATAGAGATAGAACTGGAAACTGCTTTATTGTATCAAGTTTCAAAGTGCTAGCACAAACCGTGTTTGATTTAGAGTTCCAAATACATGTATCCCTATAGGAGAAAACAGAGTGAAACCTAAAAATGAAAACGGTTACTGCAAAGGAACGGTTTAACCTAGAAGAACGAAATTTGGTGAGCCAAGTGGTTTTGGTGTACCGATCATTACCTGAAAGAATCATCAAGATTGGGTGAAAAAATGTTTGCTGAGATTTCAGGCAGATCGTAGTTTTTGGAAGCTTGGCAACCCCTTTCCATGAAAGGGATTTTCGCCAGTCTCTGGTTAGGGCTACATCAACAGCAAACAAAACATGGAGATAGAACTGGAAACTGCTTTATTGTGTCAAGTTTCAAAGAGCTAGCACAAACCGTGTTTGATATAGAGTTCCAAATACATGTATCCCTATAGGAGAAAACAGAGTGAAACCTAAAAATGAAAACGGTTTCTGCAAACGAACGGTTTCACCTAGAAGAACGAAATTTGGTGAGCCAAGTGGTTTTTGTGTACTGATCATTACCTGAAAGAATCATCAAGATTGGGTGAAAAAATATTTGCTGAGATTTCAGGCAACTCGTAGTTTTTTGGAAGATTGGCAACCCCTTTCCATGAAACTGATTTTCGCCAGTCTCTGCTTAGGGCTACATCAACATCAAACAAAGCATAGAGAGAGAACTTGAAACTACTTTATTGTGTCAAGTTTCAAAGAGCTAGCACAAACCGTGTTTGATTTAGAGTTCCAAATATATGTATCCCTATAGGAGAAAACAGAGTGAAACCTAAAAATGAAAACGGTTACTGCAAAAGAACGGTTTAACCAAGAAGAACGAAAGTTGGTGAGCCAAGTGGTTTTGGTGTACTGATCATTACCTGAAAGAATCATCAAGATTGGGTGAAAAAATGTTTGCTGAGATTTCAGGCAACTCGTAGTTTTTTGGAAGCTTTGCAACCCTTTTTCATGAGAGTGTTTTTCGCCAGTCTCTGCTTAGGGCTACATCAACAGCAAAGAAAGCATAGAGATAGAACTGGAAACTGCTTTATTGTGTCAAGTTTCAAAGAGCTAGCACAAACCGTGTTTTATTTAGAGTTCCAAATACATGTATCCCTATAGGAGAAAACAGAGTGAAACCTAAAAATGAAAACGGTTACTGCAAACGAACGGTTTAACCTAGAAGAACGAAATTTGGTGAGCCAAGTGGTTTTGGTGTAATGATCATTACCTGAAAGAATCATCAAGATTGGGTGAAAAAATGTTTGCTGAGATTTCAGGCAACTCGTAGTTTTTTGGAAGCTGGCAACCCCTTTCCATGAAAGTGATTTTCGCCAGTCTCTGCTTAGGGCTACATCAACAGCAAACAAAGCATAGAGATAGAACTGGAAACTGCTTTATTGTATCAAGTTTCAAAGAGCTAGCACAAACCGTGTTTGATTTAGAGTTCCAAATACATGTATCCCTATAGGAGAAAACAGAGTGAAACCTAAAAATGAAAACGGTTACTGCAAAGGAACGGTTTAACCTAGAAGAACGAAATTTGGTGAGCCAAGTGGTTTTGGTGTACTGATCATTACCTGAAAGAATCATCAAGATTGGGTGAAAAAATGTTTGCTGAGATTTCAGGCAACTGGTAGTTTTTTGGAACCTTGGCAACCCCTTTCCATGAAAGTGATTTCCGCCAGTCTCTGCTTAGGGCTACATCAACAGCAAACAAACCATAGAGATAGAACTTGAAACTGCTTTATTGTGTCAAGTTTCAAAGAGCTAGCACAAACCGAGTTTGATTTAGAGTTCCAAATACATGTATATCTATAGGAGAAAACAGAGTGAAACCTAAAAATGAAAACGGTTACTGCAAACGAACGGTTTAACATAGAAGGACGAAATTTGGTGAGCCAAGTGGTTTTGGTGTACTGATCATTACCTGAAAGGATCATCAAGATTGGGTGAAAAAATGTTTGCTGAGATTTCAGGCAACTCGTAGTTTTTTGGAAGCTTGGCAACCCCTTTCCAAGAAAGTGATTTTCGCCAGTCTCTGCTTAGGGCTACATCAACAGCAAACAAACCATAGAGATAGAACTTGAAACTGCTTTATTGTGTCAAGTTTCAAAGAGCTAGCACAAACCGTGTTTGATTTAGGGTTCCAAATACATGTATCTCTATAGGAGAAAACAGAGTGAAACCTAAAAATGAAAACGGTTACTGCAAACGAACGTTTTAACCTAGAAGAACGAATTTGGTGAGCCAAGTGGTTTTGGTGTACTGATCATTACCGGAAAGAATCATCAAGATTGGGTGAAAAAATGTTTGCTGAGAATTCTGGAAACTCGTAGTTTTTTGGAAGCTTGGCAACCCCTTTTCATGAAAGTGATTTTCGCCAGTCTCTGCTTAGGGCTACATCAACAGCAAACAAACCATAGAGATAGAACTGGAAACTGCTTTATTGTGTCAAGTTTCAAAAGCTAGCACAAACCGTGTTTGATTTATAGTTCCAAATACATGTATCCCTATAGGAGAAAACAGAGTGAAACCTAAAAATGAAAACGGTTACTGCAAACGAACGGTTTAACCAAGAAGAACGAAAGTTGGTGAGCCAAGTGGTTTTCGTGTACTGATCATTACCTGAAAGAATCATCAAGATTGGGTGAAAAAATGTTTGCTGAGATTTCAGTCAACTCGTAGTTTTTTGGAAACTTGGCAACCCCTTTCCATGAAAGTGATATTCGCCAGTCTCTGCTTAGGGCTACATCAACAGCACACAAACCATAGAGATAGAACTTGAAACTGCTTTATTGTGTCAAGTTTCAAAGAGCTAGCACAAACCGTGTTTGATTTAGAGTTCCAAATACATGTATCCCTATAGGAGAAAACAGAGTGAAACCTAAAAATGAAAACGGTTACTGCAAACGATCTGTTTAACCTAGAAGAACGAAATTCGGTGAGCCAAATGGTTTTGGTGTACTGATCATTACCTGAAAGAATCATCAAGATTAGGTGAAAAAATGTTTGCTTAGATTTCAGGCAACTCGTAGTTTTTTTGAAGCTTGGCAACCCCTTTCCATGAAAGTGATTTTCGCCAGTCTCTGCTTAGGGCTACATCAACAGCAAACAAAGCATAGAGATAGAACTTGAAACTACTTTAATGTGTCAAGTTTCAAAGAGCTAGCACAAACCGTGTTTGATTTAGAGTTCCGAATACATGTATCCCTATAGGAGAAAACAGAGTGAAACCTAAAAATGAAAACGGTTACTGCAAACGAACGGTTTAACCTAGAAGAACGAAATTTGGTGAGCCAAGTGGTTTTGGTGTACTGATCATTACCTGAAAGAATCATCAAGATTGTGTGAAAAAATGTTTGCTGAGATTTCAGGCAACTCGTAGTTTTTTGGAAGCTTGGCAATCCCTTTCCATGAAAGTGATTTTCGCCAGTCTCTGCTTAGGGCTACATCAACAGCAAAGAAAGCATAGAGATAGAACTGGAAACTGCTTTATTGTGTCAAGTTTCAAAGAGCTAGCACAAACCGTGTTTTATTTAGAGTTCCAAATACATGTATCCCTATAGGAGAAAACAGAGTGAAACCTAAAAATGAAAACGGTTACTGCAAACGAACGGTTTAACCTAGAAGAACGAAATTTGGTGAGCCAAGTGGTTTTGCTGTACCGATCATTACCTGAAAGAATCATCAAGATTGGGTGAAAAAATGTTTGCTGAGATTTCAGGCAGTTCGTAGTTTTTTGGAAGCTTGGCAACCCCTTTCCATGAAAGTGATTTTCGCCAGTCTCTGCTTAGGGCTACATCAACAGCCAAACAAACCATAGAGATAGAACTTGAAACTGCTTTATTGTGTCAAGTTTCAAAGAGCTAGCCAAACCGTGTTTGATTTAGAGTTCCAAATACATGTATCCCTATAGGAGAAAACAGAGTGAAACCTAAAAATGAAAACGGTTACTGCAAACGAACGGTTTAACCTAGAAGAACGAAATTTGGTGAGCCAAGTGATTTTGGTGTACTGATCATTACCTGAAAGGATCATCAAGATTGGGTGAAAAAATATTTGCTGAGATTTCAGGCAACTCGTAGTTTTTTGGAAGCTTGGCAACCCCTTTCCATGAAAGTGATTTTCGCCAGTCTCTGCTTAGGGCTACATCAACAGCAAACAAAGCATAGAGATAGAACTGGAAACTGCTTTATTGTGTCAAGTTTCAAAGAGCTTGCACAAACCGTGTTTGATTTAGAGTTCCAAATACATGTATCCCTATAGGAGAAAACAGAGTGAAACCTAAAAATGAAAACGGTTACTGCAAACGAACGGTTTAACCTAGCAGAACAAAATTTGGTGAGCCAAGTGATTTTGGTGTACTGATCATTACCTGAAAGAATCATCAAGATTGGGTGAAAAAATGTTTGCTGAGATTTCAGGCAACTCGTAGTTTTTTGGAAGCTTGGCAACCCCTTTCCATGAAAGTGATTTTCGCCAGTCTCTGCTTAGGGCTACATCAACAGCAAACAAACCATAGAGATAGAACTTGAAACTGCTTTATTGTGTCAAGTTTCAAGAGCTAGCACAAACCGTGTTTGATTTAGAGTTCCAAATACATGTATCCCTATAGGAGAAAACAGAGTGAAACCTAAAAATGAAAACGGTTACTGCAAACGAACGGTTTAACCTAGAAGAACGAAATTTGGTCAGCCAGGTGGTTTTGGTGTACTGATCATTACCTGAAAGAATCATCAAGATTGGTGAAAAAATGTTTGCTGAGATTTCAGGCAACTCGTAGTTTTTTTGGAAGCTTGGCAACCCCTTCTCATGAAAGTGATTTTCGCCAGTCTCTGCTTAGGGCTACATCAACAGCAAACAAACCATAGAGATAGAACTGGAAACTGCATACTTTGTCAAGTTTCAAAGAGCTAGCACAAACCGTGTTTGATTTAGAGTTCCAAATACATGTATCCCTATAGGAGAAAACAGAGTGAAACCTAAAAATGAAAACGGTTACTGCAAACGAACGGTTTAACCTAGAAGAACGAAAGTTGGTGAGCCAAGTGGTTTTGGTGTACTGATCATTACCTGAAAGAATTATCAAGATTGGGTGAAAAAAATATTTGCTGATATTTCAGGCAACTCGTAGTTTTTTGGAAGCTTGGCAACCCCTTTACATGAAAGTGATTTACGCCAGTCTCTGCTTAGGGCTACATCAACAGCAAAAAAGTATAGAGATAGAAGTTGAAACTGCTTAATTGTGTCAAGTTTCAAAGAGCAAGCACAAACCGTGTTTGATTTAGAGTTCCAAATACATGTATCCCTATAGGAGAAAACAGAGTGAAGACTAAAAATGAAAACGGTTACTGCAAACGAACGGTTTAAACTAGAAGAACGAAATTTGGTGAACCAAGTGGTTTTGGTGTACTGATCATTACCTGAAAGAATCATCAAGATTGGGTGAAAAAATGTTTGCTGAGATTTCAGGCAACTCGTAGTTTTTTGGAAGCTTGGAAACCCCTTTCATGCAAGTGATTTTCGCCAGTCTCTGCTTAGGGCTACGTCAACAGCAAACAAAGCATAGAGATAGAACTTGAAACTGCTTTATTGTTTCAAGTTTCAAAGAGCTAGCACAAACCGTGTTTGATTTAGAGTTCCAAATACATGTATCCATATAGGAGAAAACAGAGTGAAACCTAAAAATGAAAACGGTTACTGCAAAGGAACGGTTTAACCTAGAAGAACGAAATTTGGTGAGCCAAGTGGTTTTGGTGTACTGATCATTACCTGAAAGAATCATCAAGATTGGGTGAAAAAATGTTGGCTGAGATTTCAGGCAACTCGTAGTTTTTTGGAAGCTTGTCAACCCCTTTCCATGAGAGTGTTTTTCGCCAGTCTCTGCTTAGGGCTACATCAACAGCAAACAAAGCATAGAGATAGAACTTGAAACTGCTTTATTGTTTCAAGTTTCAAAGAGCTAGCACAAACCGTGTTTGATTTAGAGTTCCAAATACAAGTATCCCTATAGGAGAAAACACAGTGAAACCTAAAAATGAAAACGGTTACTGCAAACGAACGGTTTAACCTAGAAGAACGAAATTTGGTGAGGCCAAGTTGGTTTTGGTGTACTGATCATTACCTGAAAGAATCATCGAGATTGGGTGAAAAAATGTTTGCTGAGATTTCAGGGAACTCGTAGTTTTTTGGAAGCTTGGCAACCCCTTTCCATGAAAGTGATTTTCGCCAGTCTCTGCTTAGGGCTACATCAACAGCAAACAACGAATAGAGATAGAACTTGAAACTGTTTTATTGTGTCAAGTTTCAAAGATCTAGCACAAAACGTGTTTGATTTAGAGTTCCAAATACATGTATCCCTATAGGAGAAAACAGAGTGAAACCTAAAAATTAAAACGGTTACTGCAAACGAACGGTTTAACCTAGAAGAACGAAATTTGGTGAGCCAAGTGGTTTTGGTGTACTGATCATTACCTGAAAGTATCATCAAGATTGGGTGAAAAATGTTTGCTGAGATTTCAGGCAACTCGTAGTTTTTTGGAAGCTTGGCAACCCCTTTCCATGAAAGGGATTTTCGCCAGTCTCTGCTTATGGCTACATCAACAGCAGACAAGCATAGAGATAGAACTTGAAACTGCTTTATTGTCTCAAGTTTCAAAGAGCTAGCACAAACCGTGTTTGATTTAGAGTTCCAAATACATGTATCCCTATAGGAGAAAACAGAGTGAAACCTAAAATGAAAACGGTTACTGCAAAGGAACGGTTTTACCTAGAAGAACGAAATTTGGTGAGCCAAGTGGATTTGGTTTACTGATCATTACCTGAAAGAATCATCAAGATTGGGTGAAAAAATGTTTGCTGAGATTTCAGGCAACTCGTAGTTTTTTGGAAGCTTGGCAACCCCTTTCCATGAAGGTGATTTTCGCCAGTCACTGCTTAGGGCTACATCAACAGCAGACAAAGCATAGAGATAGAACTTGAAACTGCTTTATTGTGTCAAGTTTCAAAGAGCTAGCACAAACCGTGTTTGATTTAGAGTTCCAAATACATGTACCCATATAGGAGAAAACAGAGTGAAACCTAAAAATGAAAACGGTTACTACAAAGGAACGGTTTAAACTAGAAGAACGAAATTTGGTGAGCCAAGTGGTTTTGGTGTACTGATCATTACCTGAAAGAATCATCAAGATTGGGTGAAAAAATGTTTGCTGAGATTTCAGGCAACTCGTAGTTTTTTGGAAGCTTGGCAACCCCTTTCCATGAAAGTGATTTTCGCCAGTCTCTGCTTAGGGCTACATCAACAGCAAACAAACCATAGATATAGAACTTTAAACTGCTTTATTGTGTCAAGTTTCAAAGAGCTAGCACAAACCGTGTTTGATTTAGAGTTCCAAATACAGGTATCCCTATAGGAGAAAACAGAGTGAAACCTAAAAATGAAAACGGTTACTGCAAACGAACGGTTTAACCTAGAAGAACGAAATTTGGTGAGCCAAGTGGTTTTGGTGTACTGATCATTACCTGAAAGAATCATCAAGATTGGGTGAAAAAATGTTTGCTGAGATTTCAGGCAACTCGTAGTTTTTTGGAAGCTTGGCAACCCCTTTCCATTAAAGGGATTTTTGCCAGTCTCTGCTTAGGGCTACATCAACAGCAAACAAACCATAGAGACAGAACTTGAAACTGCTTTATAGTGTCAAGTTTCAAAGAGCTAGCACAAACAGTGTTTGATATAGAGTTCCAAATACATGTATCCCTATAGGAGAAAACAGAGTGAAACCTAAAAATGAAAACGGTTACTGCAAACGAACGGTTTAAACCTAGAAGAACGAAATTTGGTGAGCCAAGTGGTTTTGGTGTACTGATTATAACCTGAAAGAATCATCAAGATTGGGTGAAAAAATGTTTGCTGAGATTTCAGGCAACTCGTAGTTTTTTGGAAGCTTGGCAACCCCTTTCCATGAAAGTGATTTTCGCCAGTCTCTGCTTAGGGCTACATCAACAGCAGACAAAGCATAGAGATAGAACTTGAAACTGCTTTATTGTGTCAAGTTTCAAAGAGCTAGCACAAACCGTGTTTGATTTAGAGTTCAAATACATGTATCCATATAGGAGAGAACAGAGTGAAACCTAAAAATGAAAACGGTTACTGCAAACGAACGGTTTAACCTAGAAGAACGAAATTTGGTGAGCCAAGTGGTTTTGGTGTACTGATCATTACCTGAAAGAATCATCAAGATTGGGTGAAAAAATGTTTGCTGAGATTTCAGGCAACTCGTAGTTTTTTGGAAGCTTGGCAACCCCTTTCCATGAAAGTGATTTTCGCCATTCTCTGCTTAGGGCTATATCACCCGCAAACAAACCATAGAGACAGAACTTGAAACTGCTTTATTGTGTCTAGTTTCAAAGAGCTAGCACAAACCGTGTTTGATTTAGAGTTCCAAATACATGTATCCCTATAGGAGAAAACAGAGTGAAACCTAAAAATGAAAACGGTTACTGCAAACGAACGGTTTAACCTACAAGAACGAAATTTGGTGAGCCAAGTGGTTTTGGTGTACTGATTATTACCTGAAAATATCATCAAGATTGGGTGAGAAAATGTTTGCTGAGATTTCAGGCAACTCGTAGTTTTTTAGAAGCTTGGCAACCCCTTTCAATGACAGTGATTTTCGCCAGTCTCTGCTTAGGGCTACATCAACAGCAAAGAAAGCATAGAGATAGAACTAGAAACTGCTTTATTGTGTCAAGTTTAAAAGAGCTAGCACAAACCGTGTTTGATTTAGAGTTCCAAATACATGTATCCCTATAGGAGAAAACAAAGTGAAACCTAAAAATGAAAACGGTTACTGCAAATGAACGGTTTAACCTAGAAGAACAAAATTTAGTGAACCAAGTGGTTTTGGTGTACTGATCATTACCTGAAAGAATCATCAAGTTTGGATGAAAAAATGTTTGCTGAGATTTCAGGCAACTCGTAGTTTTTTGGAAGCTTGGCAACCCCTTTCCATGTAAGTGATTTTCGCCAGTCTCTGCTTAGGGCTACATCAACAGCAAACAAAGCATAGAGATAGAAGTTGAAACTGCTTTATTGTGTCAAGTTTCAAAGAGCTAGCACAAACCGTGTTTGATTTAGAGTTCCAAATACATGTATCCCTATAGGAGAAAACGGAGTGAAACCTAAAAATGAAAACGGTTACTACAAACGAACGGTTTAACTTAGAAGAACGAAATTTGGTGAGCCAAGTGGTTTTGGTGTACTGATCATTATCTGAAAGAATCATCAAGATTGGGTGAGAAAATGTTTCCTGAGATTTCAGGCAACTCGTAGTTTTTTGGAAGCTTGGCAACCCCTTTCAATGACAGTGATTTTCGCCAGTCTCTGCTTAGGGCTACATCAACAGCAAACAAAGCATAGAGATAGAACCTGAAACTGCTTTATTGTGTCAAGTTTCAAAGAGCTAGCACAAACCGTGTTTGATTTAGAGTTCCAAATACATGTATTCCTATAGGAGAAAACAGAGTGAAACCTAAAAATGAAAACGGTTACTGCAAACGAACGGTTTAACCTAGAAGAACGAAATTTGGTGAGCCAAGTGGTTTTGGTGTACTGGTCATTACCTGAAAGAATCATCAAGATTGGGTGAAAAAATGTTTGCTGAGATTTCAGGCAACTCGTAGTTTTTTGGAAGCTTGGCAACCCCTTTCCATGAAAGTGATTTTCGCCAGTCTCTGCTTAGGGCTACATCAACAGCAAACAAAGCATAGAGATAGAACTTGAAACTGCTTTATTGTGTCAAGTTTCAAAGAGCTAGCACAAACCGTGTTTGATTTAGAGTTCCAAATACATGTATCCCTATAGGAGAAAACAGAGTGAAACCTAAAAATGAAAACGGTTACTGCAAACGAACGGTTTAACCTAGAAGAACGAAATTTGGTGAGCCAAGTGGTTTTGGTGTACTGATCATTACCTGAAAGAATCATCAAGTTTGGGTGAGAAAATGTTTGCTGAGATTTCAGGCAACTCGTAGTTTCTTGGAAGCTTGGCAACCCCTTTCCATGACAGTGATTTTCGCAAGTCTCTGCTTAGGGCTACATCAACAGCAAACAAATCATAGAGATAGAACTTGAAACTTCTTTATTGTGTCAAGTTTCAAAGAGCTAGCACAAACCGAGTTTGATTTAGAGTTCCAAATACATGTATCCCTATAGGAGAAAACAGAGTGAAACCTAAAAATGAAAACGGTTACTGCAAACGAACGGTTTAACCTAGAAGAACGAAATTTGGTGAGCCAAGTGGTTTTGGTGTACTGATCATTACCTGAAAGAATCATCAAGATTGGGTGAGAAAATGTTTGCTGAGATTTTAGGCAACTCGTAGTTTTTTGGAAGCTTGGCAACCCCTTTCCATGAAAGGGATTTTCGCCAGTCTCTGCTTAGGGCTACATCAACAGCAAACAAAGCATAGAGATAGAACTTGAAACTGCTTTATTGTGTCAAGTTTCAAAGAGCTAGCACAAACCGTGTTTGATTTAGAGTTCCAAATACATGTATCCCTATAGGAGAAAACAGAGTGAAACCTAAAAATGAAAACGGTTACTGCAAACGAACGGTTTAACCTAGAAGAACGAAATTTGGTGAGCCAAGTGGTTTTGGTGTACTGATCATTACCTGAAAGAATCATCAAGATTGGGTGAAAAAATGTTTGCTGAGATTTCAGGAAACTCGTAGTTTTTTGGAGCTTGGCAACCCCTTTCCATGAAAGTGATTTTCGCCAGTCTCTGATTAGGGCTACATCAACAGCAAACAAAGCATAGAGATAGAACTTGAAACTGCTTTATTGTGTCAAGTTTCAAAGAGCTAGCACAAACCGTGTTTGATTTAGAGTTCCAAATACATGTATCCCTATAGGAGAAAACAAAGTGAAACCTAAAAATGAAAACGGTTACTGCAAATGAACGGTTTAACCTAGAAGAACGAAATTTGGTGAGCCAAGTGGTTTTGGTGTACTGATCATTACCTGAAAGAATCATCAAGATTGGGTGAGAAAATGTTTGCTGAGATTTCAGGCAACTCGTAGTTTTTTGGAAGCTTGGCAACCCCTTTCAATGACAGTGATTTTCGCCAGTCTCTGCTTAGGGCTACATCAACAGCAAACAAAGCATAGAGATAGAACTTGAAACTGCTTTATTGTGTCAAGTTTCAAAGAGCTAGCACAAACCGTGTTTGATTTAGAGTTCCAAATACATGTATCCCTATAGGAGAAAACAGAGTGAAACCTAAAAATGAAAACGGTTACTGCAAACGAACGGTTTAACCTAGAAAAACGAAATTTGGTGAGCCAAGTGGTTTTGGTGTGCTGATCATTACCTGAAAGAATCATCAAGATTGGGTTAAAAAATGTTGGCTTAGATTTCAGGCAACTCGTAGTTTTTTGGAAGCTTGGCAACCCCTTTCCATGAAAGTGATTTTTGCCAGTCTCTGATTAGGGCTACATCAACAGCAAACAAAGCATAGAGATAGAACTGGAAACTGCTTTATTGTGTCAAGTGTCAAAGAGCTAGCACAAACCGTGTTTGATTTAGAGTTCCAAATACATGTATCCCTATAGGAGAAAACAGAGTGAAACCTAAAAATGAAAACGGTCACTGCAAACGAACGGTTTAACCTAGAAGAACGAAATTTGGTGAGCCAAGTGGTTTTGGTGTACTGATCATTA
The DNA here is from genome assembly GCF_052094955.1 of Ictidomys tridecemlineatus. NCBI lineage: Eukaryota > Metazoa > Chordata > Mammalia > Rodentia > Sciuridae > Ictidomys > Ictidomys tridecemlineatus. Next base: position 56,376 of record NW_027522660.1, read on the forward strand.
CCTGAAAGAATCATCAAGATTGGGTGAAAAAATGTTTGCTGAGATTTCAGGCAACTCGTAGATTTTTGGAAGCTTGGCAACCCCTTTCCATGAAAGTGATTTTCGCAAGTCTCTGCTTAGGGCTACATCAACAGCAAACAAACCATAGAGATAGAACTTGAAACTGCTTTATTGTGTCAAGTTTCAAAGAGCTAGCACAAACCGTGTTTGATTTAGAGTTCCAAATACATGTATCCCTATAGGAGAAAACAGAGTGAAACCTAAAAATGAAAACGGTTACTGCAAACGAACGGTTTAACCTAGAAGACCGAAATTTGGTGAGCCAAGTGGTTTTGGTGTACTGATCATTACCTGAAAGAATCATCAAGATTGGGTGAAAAAATGTTTGCTGAGATTTCAGGCAACTCGTAGTTTTTTGGGAGCTTGGCAACCCCTTGCCATGAAAGTGATTTTCGCCAGTCTCTGCTTAGGGCTACATCAACAGCAAACAAAGCATAGAGATAGAACTTGAAACTGTTTTATTGTGTCATGTTTCAAAGAGCTAGGACAAACCGTTTTTGATTTAGAGTTCCAAATACATGTATCCCTATAGGAGAAAACAGAGTGAAATCTAAAAATGAAAACGGTTACTGCAAACGAACGTTTTAACGTAGAAGAACGAAATTTTGTGAGCCAAGTGGTTTTTGTGTACTGGTCATTACATGAAAGAATCATCAAGATTGGGTGAAAAAATGTTTGCTGAGATTTCAAACAATTCGTAGTTTTTTGGAAGCTTGGCAACCCCTTTCCATGAAAGAAATTTTCGCCAGTCTCTGCTTAGGGCTACATCAACAGCAAACAAAGCATAGAGATAGAAGTTGAAACTGCTTTATTGTGTCAAGTTTCAAAGAGCTAGCACAAACCGTGTTTGATTTAGAGTTCCAAATACATGTATCCCTATAGGAGAAAACAAAGTGAAACCTAAAAATGAAAACGGTTACTGCAAATAAACGGTTTAACCTAGAAGAACAAAATTTAGTGAACCAAGTGGTTTTGGTGTACTGATCATTACCTGAAAGAATCATCAAGTTTGGATGAAAAAATGTTTGCTGAGATTTCAGGCAACTCGTAGTTTTTTGGAAGCTTGGCAACCCCTTTCCATGAGAGTGATTTTCGCCAGTCTCTGCTTAGGGCTACATCAACAGCAAACAAAGCATAGAGATAGAAGTTGAAACTGCTTTATTGTGTCAAGTTTCAAAGAGCTAGCACAAACCGTGTTTGATTTAGAGTTCCAAATACATGTATCCCTATAGGAGAAAACGGAGTGAAACCTAAAAATGAAAACGGTTACTACAAACGAACGGTTTAACCTAGAAGAACGAAATTTGGTGAGCCAAGTGGTTCTGGTGTACTGATCATTACCTGAAAGAATCATCAAGATTGGGTGAGAAAATGTTTGCTGAGATTTCAGGCAACTCGTAGTTTTTTGGAAGCTTGGCAACCCCTTTCAATGACAGTGATTTTCGCCAGTCTCTGCTTAGGGCTACATCAACAGCAAACAAAGCATAGAGATAGAACTTGAAACTGCTTTATTGTGTCAAGTTTCAAAGAGCTACCACAAACCGTGTTTGATTTAGAGTTCCAAATACATGTATCCCTATAGGAGAAAACAGAGTGAAACCTAAAAATGAAAACGGTTACTGCAAACGAACGGTTTAACCTAGAAAAACGAAATTTGGTGAGCCAAGTGGTTTTGGTGTGCTGATCATTACCTGAAAGAATCATCAAGATTGGGTTAAAAAATGTTGGCTTAGATTTCAGGAAACTCGTAGTTTTTTGGAAGCTTGGCAACCCCTTTCAATGAAAGTGATTTTCGCTAGTCTCTGATTAGGGCTACATCAACAGCAAACAAAGCATAGAGATAGAACTGGAAACTGCTTTATTGTGTCAAGTTTCAAAGAGCTAGCACAAACCGTGTTTGATTTAGAGTTCCAAATACATGTATCCCTATTGGAGAAAACAGAGTGAAACCTAAAAATGAAAACGGTTACTGCAAACGAACGGTTTAACCTAGAAGAACGAAATTTGGTGAGCCAAGTGGTTTTGGTGTACTGATCATTACCTGAAAGAATCATCAAGATTGGGTGAAAAAATGTTTGCTGAGATTTCAGGAAACTCGTAGTTTTTTGGAGCTTGGCAACCCCTTTCCATGAAAGTGATTTTCGCCAGTCTCTGATTAGGGCTACATCAACAGCAAACAAACCATAGAGATAGAACTGGAAACTGCTTTATTGTGTCAAGTTTCAAAGAGCTAGCACAAACCGTGTTTGATTTAGAGTTCCAAATACATGTATCCCTATAGGAGAAAACAGAGTGAAACCTAAAAATGAAAACGGTCACTGCAAACGACAGGTTTAACTTAGAAGAACGAAATTTGGTGAGCCAAGTGGTTTTGGTGTACTGATCATTACCTGAAAGAATCATCAAGATTGGGTTAAAAAATGTTGGCTTAGATTTCAGGCAACTCGTAGATTTTTGGAAGCTTGGCAACCCCTTTCCATGAAAGTGATTTTCGCAAGTCTCTGCTTAGGGCTACATCAACAGCAAACAAACCATAGAGATAGAACTTGAAACTGCTTTATTGTGTCAAGTTTCAAAGAGCTAGCACAAACCGTGTTTGATTTAGAGTTCCAAATACATGTATCCCTATAGGAGAAAACAGAGTGAAACCTAAAAATGAAAACGGTTACTGCAAACGAATGGTTTAACCTAGAAGACCGAAATTTGGTGAGCCAAGTGGTTTTGGTGTACTGATCATTACCTGAAAGAATCATCAAGATTGGGTGAAAAAATGTTTGCTGAGATTTCAGGCAACTCGTAGTTTTTTGGAAGCTTGGCAACCCCTTTCCATGAAAGTGATTTTCGCCAGTCTCTGCTTAGGGCTACATCAACAGCAAACAAAGCATAGAGATAGAACTTGAAACTGTTTTATTGTGTCATGTTTCAAAGAGCTAGGACAAACCGTTTTTGATTTAGAGTTCCAAATACATGTATCCCTATAGGAGAAAAAAGAGTGAAATCTAAAAATGAAAACGGTTACTGCAAACGAACGTTTTAACCTAGAAGAACGAAATTTTGTGAGCCAAGTGGTTTTTGTGTACTGGTCATTACCTGAAAGAATCATCAAGATTGGGTGAAAAAATGTTTGCTGAGATTTCAAACAAATCATAGTTTTTTGGAAGCTTGGCAACCCCTTTCCATGAAAGAAATTTTCGCCAGTCTCTGCTTAGGGCTACATCAACAGCAAACAAAGCATAGAGATAGAAGTTGAAACTGCTTTATTGTGTCAAGTTTCAAAGAGCTAGCACAAACCGTGTTTGATTTAGAGTTCCAAATACATGTATCCCTATAGGAGAAAACAAAGTGAAACCTAAAAATGAAAACGGTTACTGCAAATGAACGGTTTAACCTAGAAGAACAAAATTTAGTGAACCAAGTGGTTTTGGTGTACTGATCATTACCTGAAAAAATCATCAAGATTGGGTGAGAAAATATTTGCTGAGAATTCAGGCAACTCGTAGTTTTTTGGAAGCTTGGCAACCCCTTTCAATGCAGTGATTTTCGCCAGTCTCTGCTTAGGGCTACATCAACAGCAAACAAAGCATAGAGATAGAACTAGAAACTGGTTTATTGTGTCAAGTTTCAAAGAGCTAGCACAAACCGTGTTTGATTTAGAGTTCCAAATACATGTATCCCTATAGGAGAAAACAAAGTGAAACCTAAAAATGAAAACGGTTACTGCAAATGAACGGTTTAACCTAGAAAAACAAAATTTGGTGAGCCAAGTGGTTTTGGTGTACTGATCATTACCTGAAAGAATCATCAAGATTGGGTGAAAAAATGTTTGCTGAGATTTCAGGCAACTCGTAGTTTTTTGGAAGCTTGGCAACCCCTTTCCATGTAAGTGATTTTCGCCAGTCTCTGCTTAGGGCTACATCAACAGCAAACACCATAGAGACAGAAGTTCAAACTGCTGTATTGTGTCAAGTTTCAAAGAGCTAGCACAAACCGTGTTTGATTTAGAGTTCCAAATACATGTATCCCTATAGGAGAAAACGGAGTGAAACCTAAAAATGAAAACGGTTACTACAAACGAACGGTTTAACCAAGAAGAACGAAGTTTGGTAAGCCAAGTGGTTTTGGTGTACTGATCATTACCTGAAAGAATCATCAAGATTGGGTGAGAAAATGTTTGCTGAGATTTCAGGCAACTCGTAGTTTTTTGGAAGCTTGGCAACCCCTTTCCATGACAGTGATTTTCGCCAGTCTCTGCTTAGGGCTACATCAACAGCAAACAAAGCATAGAGATAGAACTTGAAACTGCTTTATTGTGTCAAGTTTCAAAGAGCTAGCACAAACCGTGTTTGATTTAGAGTTCCAAATACATGTATCCCTATAGGAGAAAAAAGAGTGAAACCTAAAAATGAAAACGGTTACTGCAAACGAACGGTTTAACCTAGAAGAACGAAATTTGGTGAGCCAAGTGGTTTTGGTGTACTGATCATTACCTGAAAGAATCATCAAGATTGGGTGAAAAAATGTTTGCTAAGATTTCAGGCAACTCGTAGTTTTTTGGAAGCTTAGCAACCCCTTTCCATGAAAGAGATTTTCGCCAGTCTCTGCTTAGGGCTACATCAACAGCAAACAAAGCATAGAGATAGAACTTGAAACTGCTGTATTGTGTCAAGTTTCAAAGAGCTAGCACAAACCGTGTTTGATTTAGCGTTCCAAATACATGTATCCCTATAGGAGAAAACAGAGTGAAACCTAGAAATGAAAACGGTTACTACAAACGAACGGTTTAACGTTGAAGAACGAAATTTGGTGGGCCAAGTGGTTTTGGTGTACTGATCATTACCTGAAAGAATCATCAAGATTGGGTGAAAAAATGTTTGCTGAGATTTCAGGCAACTCGTAGTTTTTTGGAAGCTTGGCAACCCCTATCCATGAAAGTGATTTTCGCCAGTCTCTGCTTAGGGCTACATCAAGAGCAAACAAAGCATAGAGATAGAACTTGAAACTGCTTTATTGTGTCAAGTTTCAAAGAGCTAGCACAAACCGTGTTTGATTTAGAGTTCCAAATACATGTATCCCTATAGGAGAAAACAGAGTGAAACCTAAAAATGAAAACGGTTACTGCAAACGAACGGTTTAACCTAGAAGAAGGAAATTTGGTGAGCCAAGTGGTTTTGGTGTACTGGTCATTACCTGAAAGAATCATCAAGATTGGGTGAAAAAATGTTTGCTGAGATTTCAGGAAACTCGTAGTTTTTTGGAAGCTTGGCAACCCCTTTCCATGAAAGTGATTTTCGCCAGTCTCTGCTTAGGGCTACATCAACAGCAAACAAAGCATAGAGATAGAACTGGAAACTGCTTTATTGTGTCAAGTTTCAAAGAGCTAGCACAAACCGTGTTTGATTTAGAGTTCCAAATACATGTATCCCTATAGGAGAAAACAGAGTGAAACCTAAAAATGAAAACGGTTACTGCAAATGAACGGTTTAACGTAGAAGAACGAAATTTGGTGAGCCAAGTGGTTTTTGTGTACTGGTCATTACCTGAAAGAATCATCAAGATTGGGTGAAAAAATGTTTGCTGAGATTTCAGGCAAATCGTAGTTTTTTGGAAGCTTGGCAACCCCTTTCCATGAAAGAAATTTTCCCCAGTCTCTGCTTAGGGCTACATCAACAGCAAACAAAGCATAGAGATAGAAGTTGAAACTGCTTTATTGTGTCAAGTTTCAAAGAGCTAGCACAAACCGAGTTTGATTTAGAGTTCCAAATACATGTATCCCTATAGGAGAAAACAAAGTGAAACCTAAAAATGAAAACGGTTACTGCAAATGAACGGTTTAACCTAGAAAAACAAAATTTGGTGAGCCAAGTGGTTTTGGTGTACTGATCATTACCTGAAAGAATCATCAAGATTGGGTGAGAAAATGATTTCTGAGATTTCAGGCAACTCGTAGTTTTTTGGAAGCTTGGCAACCCCTTTCAATGACAGTGATTTTCGCCAGTCTCTGCTTAGGGCTACATCAACAGCAAACAAAGCATAGAGATAGAACTTGAAACTGCTTTATTGTGTCAAGTTTCCAAGACCTAGCACAAACCGTGTTTGATTTAGAGTTCCAAATACATGTATCCCTATAGGAGAAAAAAGAGTGAAACCTAAAAATGAAAACGGTTACTGCAAACAAACGGTTTAACCTAGAAGAACGAAATTTGCTGAGCCAAGTGGTTTTTGTGTACTGATCATTACCTGAAAGAATCATCAAGATTGGGTGAAAAAATGTTTGCTGAGATTTCAGGCAACTCGTAGTTTTTTGGAAGCTTGGCAACCCCTTTCCATGAAAGTGATTTTCGCCAGTCTCTGCTTAGGGCTACATCAACAGCAAACAAAGCATAGAGATAGAACTTGAAACTGCTTTATTGTGTCAAGTTTCAAAGAGCTAGCACAAACCGTGTTTGATTTAGAGTTCCAAATACATGTATCCCTATAGGAGAAAACAGAGTGAAACCTAAAAATGAAAACGGTTACTGCAAACGAACGGTTTAACCTAGAAGAACGAAATTTGGTGAGCCAAGTGGTTTGGTGTACTGATCATTACCTGAAAGAATCATCAAGATTGGGTGAAAAAATGTTTGCTGAGATTTCAGGCAACTCGTAGTTTTTTGGAAGCTTGGCAACCCATTTCCATGAAAGTGATTTTCCCCAGTCTCTGCTTAGGGCTACATCAACAGCAAAAAAACCATAGAGATAGAACTTGAAACTGCTTTATTGTTTCAAGTTTCAAAGAGCTAGCACAAACCGTGTTTGATTTAGAGTTCCAAATACATGTATCCCTAGAGTAGAAAACAGATTGAAACCTAAAAATGAAAACGGTTACTGCAAACGAACGGTTTAACCTAGAAGAACGAAATTTGGTGAGCCAAGTGGTTTTGGTGTCCTGATCATCACCTGAAAGAATCATCAAGTTTGGATGAGAAAATGTTTGCTGAGATTTCAGGCAACTCGTAGTTTTTTGGAAGCTTGGCAACCCCTTTCCATGACAGTGATTTTCGCAAGTCTCTGCTTAGGGCTACATCAACAGCAAACAAATCATAGAGATAGAACTTGAAACTTCTTTATTGTGTCAAGTTTCAAAGAGCTAGCACAAACCGAGTTTGATTTAGAGTTCCAAATACATGTATCCCTATAGGAGAAAACAGAGTGAAACCTAAAAATGAAAACGGTTACTGCAAACGAACGGTTTAACCTAGAAGAACGAAATTTGGTGAGCCAAGTGGTTTTGGTGTACTGATCATTACCTGAAAGAATCATCAAGATTGGGTGAGAAAACGTTTGCTGAGATTTTAGGCAACTGGTAGTTTTTTGGATGCTTGGCAACCCCTTTCCATGAAAGGGATTTTCGCCAGTCTCTGCTTAGGGCTACATCAACAGCAAACAAAGCATAGAGATAGAACTTGAAACTGCTTTATTGTGTCAAGTTTGAAAGAGCTAGCACAAACCGTGTTTGATTTAGAGCTCCAAATACATGTATCCCTATAGGAGAAAACACAGTGAAACCTAAAAATGAAAACGGTTACTGCAAACGAACGGTTTAACCTAGAAGAAGGAAATTTGGTGAGCCAAGTGGTTTTGGTGTACTGATCATTACCTGAAAGAATCATCAAGATTGGGTGAAAAAATGTTTCTGAGATTTCAGGAAACTCGTAGTTTTTAGGAAGCTTAGCAACCCCTTTTCATGAAAGGGAATTTAGCCAGTCTCTGCTTAGGGCTACATCAACAGCAAACAAAGCATAGAGTTAGAACTTGAAACTGCTTTATTGTGTCAAGTTTCAAAGAGCTTCAACAACCGTGTTTTATTTAGAGTTCCAAATACATGTATCCGTATAGGAGAAAACAGAGTGAAACCTAAAAATGAAAACGGTTATTGTAAACGAACGGTTTAACCTAGAAGAGCGAAATTTGGTGAGACAAGTGGTTTTGGTGTACTGATCATTACCTGAAAGAATCATCAAGATTGGGTGAGAAAATGTTTGCTGAGATTTCAGGAAACTCGTAGTTTTTTGGAAGCTTGGCAACCCCTTTCCATGAGAGGGATTTTCGCCAGTCTCTGCTTAGGGCTACATCAACAGCAAACAAAGCATAGAGATAGAACTTGAAACTGCTTTATTGTGTCAAGTTTGAAAGAGCTAGCACAAACCGTGTTTGATTTAGAGTTCCAAATACATGTATCCCTATAGGAGAAAACACAGTGAAACCTAAAAATGAAAACGGTTACTGCAAACGAACGGTTTAACCTAGAAGAACGAAATTTGGTGAGCCAAGTGGTTTTGGTGTACTGATCATTACCTGAAAGAATCATCAATATTGGGTGAGAAAATGTTTGCTGACATTTCAGGCAACTTGTAGTTTTTTAGAAGCTTGGCAACCCCTTTCCATGACAGTTATTTTCGCCAGTCTCTGCTTAGGGCTACATCAACAGCAAACAAAGCATAGAGATAGAACTTGAAACTGCTTTATTGTTTCAAGTTTCAAAGAGCTAGCACAAACCGTGTTTGATTTAGAGTTCCAAATACATGTATCCCTATAGGAGAAAACACAGTGAAACCTAAAAATGAAAACGGTTACTGCAAACGAACGGTTTAACCTAGAAGAACGAAATTTGGTGAGCCAAGTGGTTTTGGTGTACTGATCATTACCTGAAAGAATCATCAAGATTGGGTGACAAAATGTTTGCTGAGATTTCAGGCAACTCGTAGTTTTTTGGAAGCTTGGCAACCCATTTCGATGAAAGTGATATTCGCCAGTCTCTGCTTAGGGCTACATCAACAGCAAAAAAACCATAGAGATAGATCTTGAAACTGCTTTATTGTGTCAAGTTTCAAAGAGCTAGCACAAACCGTGTTTGATTTAGAGTTCCAAATACATGTATCCCTGTAGGAGAAAACAGAGTGAAACCTAAAAATGAAAACGGTTACTGCAAACGAACGGTTTAACCTAGAAGAACGAAATTTGGTGACCCCAGTGGTTTTGGTGTACTGATCATTACCTGAAAAAATAATCAAGATTGGGTGAAAAAATGTTTGCTGAGATTTCAGGCAACTCGTAGTTTTTTGGAAGCTTGGCAACCACTTTCCATGAAAGTGATTTTCGCCAGTCTCTGCTTAGGGCTACATCAACAGCAAACAAAGCATAGAGATAGAACTTGAAACTGCTTTATTGTGTCAAGTTTCAAAGAGCTAGCACAAACCGTGTTTGATTTAGAGTTCCAAATACATGTATCCCTATAGGAGAAAAAAGAGTGAAACCTAAAAATGAAAACGGTTACTGCAAACAAACGGTTTAACCTAGAAGAACGAAATTTGGTGAGCCAAATGGATTTGGTGTACTGATCATTACCTGAAAGAATCATCAAGATTGGGTGAAAAAATGTTTGCTGAGATTTCAGGCAACTCGTAGTGTTTTGGAAGCTTGGCAACCCCTTTCCATGAAAGTGATTTTCGCCAGTCTCTTCTAAGGGCTACATCAACAGCAAACAAAGCATAGAGATAGAACTTGAAACTGCTTTATTGTGTCAAGTTTCAAAGAGCTAGCACAAACCGTGTTTGATTTAGAGTTTCAAATACATGTATCTATATTGGAGAAAACAGAGTGAAACATAAAAATGAAAACGGTTACTGCAAACGAACGGTTTAACCTAGAAGAACGAAATTTGGTGAGCCAAGTGGTTTTGGTGTACTGATCATTACCTGAAAGAATCATCAAGATTGGGTGAGAAAATGTTTGCTGACATTTCAGGCAACTCGTAGTTTTTTGGAAGCTTGGCAACCCCTTTCCATGACAGTTATTTTCGCCAGTCTCTGCTTAGGGCTACATGAACAGCAAACAAAGCATAGAGATAGAACTTGAAACTGCTTTATTGTTTCAAGTTTCAAAGAGCTAGCACAAACCGTGTTTGATTTAGAGTTCCAAATACATTTATCCGTATAGGAGAAAACAGAGTGAAACCTAAAAATGAAAACGGTTACTGTAAACGAACGGTTTAACCTAGAAGAACGAAATTTGGTGAGCCAAGTGGTTTTGGTGTACTGATCATTACCTGAAAGAATCATCAAGATTGGGTGAAAAAATGTTTGCTGAGATTTCAGGAAACTCGTAGTTTTTTGGAAGCTTGGCAACCCCTTTCCATGAAAGAGATTTTCGCCAGTCTCTGCTTAGGGCTACATCAACAGCAAACAAAGCATAGAGATAGAACTTGAAACTGCTTTATTGTGTCACGTTTCAAAAAGCTAGCACAAACCGTGTTTGATTTAGAATTCCAAATACATGTATCCCTATAGGAGAAAACAGAGTGAAACCTAAAAATGAAAACGGTTACTGCAAACGAACGGTTTAACCTAGAAGAACGAAATTTGGTGAGCCAAGTGGTTTTTGTGCACTGATCATTACCTGAAAGAATCATCAAGATTGGGTGAGAAAATGTTTGCTGAAATTTCAGGCAACTCGTAGTTTTTTGGAAGCTTAGCAACCCCTTTTAATGAAAGGGATTTTCGCCAGTCTCTGCTTAGGGCTACATCAACAGCAAACAAAGCATAGAGAAAGAACTTGAAACTGCTTTATTGTGTCAAGTTTCAAAGAGCTTGCACAAACCGTGTTTCATTTAGAGTTCCAAATACATGTATCCGTATAGGAGAAAACAGAGTGAAACCTAAAAATGAAAACGGTTACTGTAAACGAACGGTTTAACCTAGAAGAACGAAATTTGGTGAGCCAAGTGGTTTTGGTGTACTGATCATTACCTGAAAGAATCATCAAGATTGGGTGAGAAAATGTTTGCTGAGATTTCAGGAAACTCGTAGTTTTTTGGAAGCTTGGCACCCCTTTCCATGAAAGGGATTTTCGCCAGTCTCTGCTTAGGGCTACATCAACAGCAAAAAAACCATAGAGATAGAACTTGAAACTGCTTTATTGTGTCAAGTTTCAAAGAGCTAGCACAAACCGTGTTTGATTTAGAGTTCCAAATACATGTATCCCTGTAGGAGAAAACAGAGTGAAACCTAAAAATGAAAACGGTTACTGCAAACGAACGGTTTAACCTAGAAGAACGAAATTTGGTGAGCCAAGTGGTTTTGGTGTACTGATCATTACCTGAAAAAATAATCAAGATTGGGTGAAAAAATGTTTGCTGAGATTTCAGGCAACTCGTAGTTTTTTGGAAGCTTGGCAACCCCTTTCCATGAAAGTGATTTTCGCCAGTCTCTGCTTAGGGCTACATCAACAGCAAACAAAGCATAGAGATAGAACTTGAAACTGCTTTATTGTGTCAAGTTTCAAAGAGCTAGCACAAACCGTGTTTGATTTAGAATTCCAAATACATGTATCCGTATAGGAGAAAACAGAGTGAAACTTAAAAATGAAAACGGTTACTGCAAACGAACGGTTTAACCTAGAAGAACGAAATTTGGTGAGCCAAGTGGTTTTGGTGTACTGATCATTACCTGAAAGAATCATCAATATTGGGTGAGAAAATGTTTGCTGACATTTCAGGCAACTCGTAGTTTTTTAGAAGCTTGGCAACCCCTTTCCATGACAGTTATTTTCGCCAGTCTCTGCTTAGGGCTACATCAACAGCAAACAAAGCATAGAGATAGAACTTGAAACTGCTTTATTGTGTCAAGTTTCAAAAAGCTAGCACAAACCGTGTTTGATTTAGAATTCCAAATACATGTATCCCTATAGGAGAAAACAGAGTGAAACCTAAAAATGAAAACGGTTACTGCAAACGAACGGTTTAACCTAGAAGAACGAAATTTGGTGAGCCAAGTGGTTTTTGTGTACTGATCATTACCTGAAAGAATCATCAAGATTGGGTGAGAAAATGTTTGCTGAAATTTCAGGCAACTCGTAGTTTTTTGGAAGCTTAGCAACCCCTTTTCATGAAAGGGAATTTCGCCAGTCTCTGCTTAGGGCTACATCAACAGCAAACAAAGCATAGAGTTAGAACTTGAAACTGCTTTATTGTGTCAAGTTTCAAAGAGCTTGCACAAACCGTGTTTTATTTAGAGTTCCAAATACATGTATCCGTATAGGAGAAAACAGAGTGAAACCTAAAAATGAAAACGGTTACTGTAAACGAACGGTTTAACCTAGAAGAAGGAAATTTGGTGAGCCAAGTGGTTTTGGTGTACTGATCATTACCTGAAAGAATCATCAAGATTGGGTGAGAAAATGTTTGCTGAGATTTCAGGAAACTCGTAGTTTTTTGGAAGCTTGGCAACCCCTTTCCATGAAAGGGATTTTCGCCAGTGTCTGCTTAGGGCTACATCAACAGCAAACAAAGCATAGAGATAGAACTTGAAACTGCTTTATTGTGTCAAGTTTGAAAGAGCTAGCACAAACCGTGTATGATTTAGAGTTCCAAATACATGTATCCCTATAGGAGAAAACACAGTGAAACCTAAAAATGAAAACGGTTACTGCAAACGAACGGTTTAACCTAGAAGAAGGAAATTTGGTGAGCCAAGTGGTTTTGGTGTACTGATCATTACCTGAAAGAATCATCAAGATTGGGTGAAAAAATGTTTCTGAGATTTCAGGCAACTCGTAGTTTTTTGGAAGCTTGGCAACCCCTTTCCATGAAAGTGATTTTCGCCAGTCTCTGCTTAGGGCTACATCAACAGCAAACAAAGCATAGAGATAGAACTTGAAACTGCTTTATTGTGTCAAGTTTCAAAGAGCTAGCACAAACCGTGTTTGATTTAGAGTTCCAAATACATGTATCCCTATAGGAGAAAAAAGAGTGAAACCTAAAAATGAAAACGGTTACTGCAAACGAACGGTTTAACCTAGAAGAACGAAATTTGGTGAGCCAAGTGGTATTCGTGTACTGATCATTACCTGAAAGAATCATCAAGATTGGGTGACAAAATGTTTGCTGAGATTTCAGGCAACTCGTAGTTTTTTGGAAGCTTGGCAACCCATTTCTATGAAAGTGATTTTCGCCAGTCTCTGCTTAGGGCTACATCAACAGCAAAAAAACCATAGAGATAGAACTTGAAACTGCGTTATTGTGTCAAGTTTCAAAGAGCTAGCACAAACCGTGTTTGATTTAGAGGTCCAAATACATGTATCCCTGTAGGAGAAAACAGAGTGAAACCTAAAAATGAAAACGGTTACTGCAAACGAACGGTTTAACCTAGAAGAACGAAATTTGGTGAGCCAAGTGGTTTTGGTGTACTGATCATTACCTGAAAAAATAATCAAGATTGGGTGAAAAAATGTTTGCTGAGATTTCAGGCAACTCGTAGTTTTTTGGAAGCTTGGCAACCCCTTTCCATGAAAGTGATTTTCGCCAGTCTCTGCTTAGGGCTACATCAACAGCAAAAAAAGCATAGAGATAGAAGTTGAAACTGCTTTATTGTGTCAAGTTTCAAAGAGCTAGCACAAACCGTGTTTGATTTAGAATTCCAAATACATGTATCCCTATAGGAGAAAACAGAGTGAAACCTAAAAATGCAAACGGTTACTGCAAACGAACGGTTTAACCTACAAGAACGAAATTTGGTGAGCCAAGTGCTTTTGGTGTACTGATCATTACCTGAAAGAATCATCAAGATTGGGTGAGAAAATGTTTGCTGAAATTTCAGGCAATTCGTAGTTTTTTGGAAGCTTAGCAACCCCTTTTCATGAAAGGGAATTTCGCCAGTCTCTGCTTAGGGCTACATCAACAGCAAACAAAGCATAGAGTTAGAACTTGAAACTGCTTTATTGTGTCAAGTTTTAAAGAGCTTGCACAAACCGTGTTTTATTTAGAGTTCCAAATACATGTATCCGTATAGGAGAAAACAGAGTGAAACCTAAAAATGAAAACGGTTACTGTAAACGAACGGTTTAACCTAGAAGAACGAAATTTGGTGAGACAAGTGGTTTTGGTGTACTGATCATTACCTGAAAGAATCATCAAGATTGGGTGAGAAAATGTTTGCTGAGATTATAGGAAAATCGTAGTTTTTTGGAAGCTTGGCAACCCCTTTCCATGAAAGGGATTTTCGCCAGTCTCTGCTTAGGGCTACATCAACAGCAAACAAAGCATAGAGATAGAACTTGAAACTGCTTTATTGTGTCAAGTTTGAAAGAGCTAGCACAAACCGTGTTTGATTTAGAGTTCCAAATACATGTATCCCTATAGGAGAAAACACAGTGAAACCTAAAAATGAAAACGGTTACTGCAAACGAACGGTTTAACCTAGAAGAAGGAAATTTGGTGAGCCAAGTGGTTTTGGTGTACTGATCATTACCTGAAAGAATCATCAAGATTGGGTTAAAAAATGTTTCTGAGATTTCAGGCAACTCGTAGTTTTTTGGAAGCTTAGCAACCCCTTTTCATGAAAGGGAATTTCGCCAGTCTCTGCTTAGGGCTACATCAACAGCAAACAAAGCATAGAGTTAGAACTTGAAACTGCTTTATTGTGTCAAGTTTCAAAGAGCTTGCACAAACCGTGTTTTATTTAGAGTTCCAAATACATGTATCCGTATAGGAGAAAACAGAGTGAAACCTAAAAATGAAAACGGTTACTGTAAACGAACGGTTTAACCTAGAAGAACGAAATTTGGTGAGCCAAGTGGTTTTGGTGTACTGATCATTATCTGAAAGAATCATCAAGATTGGGTGAGAAAATGTTTGCTGAGATTTCAGGAAACTCGTAGTTTTTTTGGAAGCTTGGCAACCCCTTTCCATGAAAGGGATTTTCGCCAGTCTCTGCTTAGGGCTACATCAACAGCAAACAAAGCATAGAGATAGAACTTGAAACTGCTTTATTGTGTCAAGTTTCAAAGACCTAGCACAAACCGTGTTTGATTTAGAGTTCCAAATACATGTATCTATATTGGAGAAAACAGAGTGAAACCTAAAAATGCAAACGGTTACTGCAAACGAACGGTTTAACCTACAAGAACGAAATTTGGTGAGCCAAGTTCTTTTGGTGTACTGATCATTACCTGAAAGAATCATCAAGATTGGGTGAGAAAATGTTTGCTGAAATTTCAGGCAATTCGTAGTTTTTTGGAAGCTTAGCAACCCCTTTTCATGAAAGGGAATTTCGCCAGTCTCTGCTTAGGGCTACATCAACAGCAAACAAAGCATAGAGTTAGAACTTGAAACTGCTTTATTGTGTCAAGTTTCAAAGAGCTTGCACAAACCGTGTTTTATTTAGAGTTCCAAATACATGTATCCGTATAGGAGAAAACAGAGTGAAACCTAAAAATGAAAACGGTTACTGAAAACGAACGGTTTAACCTAGAAGAACGAAATTTGGTGAGACAAGTGGTTTTGGTGTACTGATCATTACCTGAAAGAATCATCAAGATTGGGTGAGAAAATGTTTGCTGAGATTTCAGGAAACTCGTAGTTTTTTTGGAAGCTTGGCAACCCCTTTCCATGAAAGGGATTTTCGCCAGTCTCTGCTTAGGGCTACATCAACAGCAAACAAAGCATAGAGATAGAACTTGAAACTGCTTTATTGTGTCAAGTTTCAAAGAGCTAGCACAAACCGTGTTTGATTTAGAGGTCCAAATACATGTATCCCTGTAGGAGAAAACAGAGTGAAACCTAAAAATGAAAAAGGTTACTGCAAACGAACGGTTTAACCTAGAAGAACGAAATTTGGTGAGCCAAGTGGTTTTGGTGTACTGATCATTACCTGAAAAAATAATCAAGATTGGGTGAAAAAATGTTTGCTGAGATTTCAGGCAACTCGTAGTTTTTTGGAAGCTTGGCAACCCCTTTCCATGAAAGTGATTTTCGCCAGTCTCTGCTTAGGGCTACATCAACAGCAAAAAAAGCATAGAGATAGAAGTTGAAACTGCTTTATTGTGTCAAGTTTCAAAGAGCTAGCACAAACCGTGTTTGATTTAGAATTCCAAATACATGTATCCCTATAGGAGAAAACAGAGTGAAACCTAAAAATGCAAACGGTTACTGCAAACGAACGGTTTAACCTACAAGAACGAAATTTGGTGAGCCAAGTGCTTTTGGTGTACTGATCATTACCTGAAAGAATCATCAAGATTGGGTGAGAAAATGTTTGCTGAAATTTCAGGCAATTCGTAGTTTTTTGGAAGCTTAGCAACCCCTTTTCATGAAAGGGAATTTCGCCAGTCTCTGCTTAGGGCTACATCAACAGCAAACAAAGCATAGAGTTAGAACTTGAAACTGCTTTATTGTGTCAAGTTTCAAAGAGCTTGCACAAACCGTGTTTTATTTAGAGTTCCAAATACATGTATCCGTATAGGAGAAAACAGAGTGAAACCTAAAAATGAAAACGGTTACTGTAAACGAACGGTTTAACCTAGAAGAACGAAATTTGGTGAGACAAGTGGTTTTGGTGTACTGATCATTACCTGAAAGAATCATCAAGATTGGGTGAGAAAATGTTTGCTGAGATTTCAGGAAACTCGTAGTTTTTTGGAAGCTTGGCAACCCCTTTCCATAAAAGGGATTTTCGCAAGTCTCTGCTTAGGGCTACATCAACAGCAAACAAAGCATAGAGATAGAACTTGAAACTGCTTTATTGTGTCAAGTTTGAAAGAGCTAGCACAAACCGTGTTTGATTTAGAGTTCCAAATACATGTATCCCTATAGGAGAAAACACAGTGAAACCTAAAAATGAAAACGGTTACTGCAAACGAACGGTTTAACCTAGAAGAAGGAAATTTGGTGAGCCAAGTGGTTTTGGTGTACTGATCATTACCTGAAAGAATCATCAAGATTGGGTGAAAAAATGTTTCTGAGATTTCAGGCAACTCGTAGTTTTTTGGAAGCTTAGCAACCCCTTTTCATGAAAGGGAATTTCGCCAGTCTCTGCTTAGGGCTACATCAACAGCAAACAAAGCATAGAGTTAGAACTTGAAACTGCTTTATTGTGTCAAGTTTCAAAGAGCTTGCACAAACCGTGTTTTATTTAGAGTTCCAAATACATGTATCCGTATAGGAGAAAACAGAGTGAAACCTAAAAATGAAAACGGTTACTGTAAACGAACGGTTTAACCTAGAAGAAGGAAATTTGGTGAGCCAAGTGGTTTTGGTGTACTGATCATTACCTGAATGAATCATCAAGATTGGGTGAGAAAATGTTTGCTGAGATTTCAGGCAACTCGTAGTTTTTTGGAAGCTTGGCAACCCCTTTCCATGAAAGGGATTTTCGCCAGTGTCTGCTTAGGGCTACATCAACAGCAAACAAAGCATAGAGATAGAACTTGAAACTGCTTTATTGTGTCAAGTTTGAAAGAGCTAGCACAAACCGTGTTTGATTTAGAGTTCCAAATACATGTATCCCTATAGGAGAAAACACAGTGAAACCTAAAAATGAAAACGGTTACTGCAAACGAACGGTTTAACCTAGAAGAAGGAAATTTGGTGAGCCAAGTGGTTTTGGTGTACTGATCATTACCTGAAAGAATCATCAAGATTGGGTGAAAAAATGTTTCTGAGATTTCAGGCAACTCGTAGTTTTTTGGAAGCTTGGCAACCCCTTTCCATGAAAGTGATTTTCGCCAGTCTCTGCTTAGGGCTACATCAACAGCAAACAAAGCATAGAGATAGAACTTGAAACTGCTTTATTGTGTCAAGTTTCAAAGAGCTAGCACAAACCGTGTTTGATTTAGAGTTCCAAATACATGTATCCCTATAGGAGAAAAAAGAGTGAAACCTAAAAATGAAAACGGTTACTGCAAACGAACGGTTTAACCTAGAAGAACGAAATTTGGTGAGCCAAGTGGTATTCGTGTACTGATCATTACCTGAAAGAATCATCAAGATTGGGTGAAAAAATGTTTGCTGAGATTTCAGGCAACTCGTAGTTTTTTTGGAAGCTTGGCAACCCATTTCTATGAAAGTGATTTTCGCCAGTCTCTGCTTAGGGCTACATCAACAGCAAAAAAACCATAGAGATAGAACTTGAAACTGCTTTATTGTGTCAAGTTTCAAAGAGCTAGCACAAACCGTGTTTGATTTAGAGGTCCAAATACATGTATCCCTGTAGAGAAAACAGAGTGAAACCTAAAAATGAAAACGGTTACTGCAAACGAACTGTTTAACCTAGAAGAACGAAATTTGGTGAGCCAAGTGGTTTTGGTGTACTGATCATTACCTGAAAAAATAATCAAGATTGGGTGAAAAAATGTTTGCTGAGATTTCAGGCAACTCGTAGTTTTTTGGAAGCTTGGCAACCCCTTTCCATGAAAGTGATTTTCGCCAGTCTCTGCTTAGGGCTACATCAACAGCAAAAAAAGCATAGAGATAGAAGTTGAAACTGCTTTATTGTGTCAAGTTTCAAAGAGCTAGCACAAACCGTGTTTGATTTAGAATTCCAAATACATGTATCCCTATAGGAGAAAACAGAGTGAAACCTAAAAATGAAAACGGTTACTGCAAACGAACGGTTTAACCTACAAGAACGAAATTTGGTGAGCCAAGTGCTTTTGGTGTACTGATCATTACCTGAAAGAATCATCAAGATTGGGTGAGAAAATGTTTGCTGAAATTTCAGGCAATTCGTAGTTTTTTGGAAGCTTAGCAACCCCTTTTCATGAAAGGGAATTTCGCCAGTCTCTGCTTAGGGCTACATCAACAGCAAACAAAGCATAGAGTTAGAACTTGAAACTGCTTTATTGTGTCAAGTTTTTAAAGAGCTTGCACAAACCGTGTTTTATTTAGAGTTCCAAATACATGTATCCGTATAGGAGAAAACAGAGTGAAACCTAAAATGAAAACGGTTACTGTAAACGAAACGGTTTAACCTAGAAGAACGAAATTTGGTGAGCCAAGTGGTTTTGGTGTACTGATCATTACCTGAAAGAATCATCAAGATTGGGTGAGAAAATGTTTGCTGAGATTATAGGAAAAATCGTAGTTTTTTGGAAGCTTGGCAACCCCTTTCCATGAAAGGGATTTTCGCCAGTCTCTGCTTAGGGCTACATCAACAGCAAACAAAGCATAGAGATAGAAACTTGAAACTGCTTTATTGTGTCAAGTTTTGAAAGAGCTAGCACAAACCGTGTTTGATTTAGAGTTCCAAATACATGTATCCCTATAGGAGAAAACACAGTGAAACTAAAAATGAAAACGGTTACTGCAAACGAACGGTTTAACCTAGAAGAAGGAAATTTGGTGAGCCAAGTGGTTTTGGTGTACTGATCATTACCTGAAAGAATCATCAAGATTGGGTTAAAAAATGTTTCTGAGATTTCAGGCAACTCGTAGTTTTTTGGAAGCTTAGCAACCCCTTTTCATGAAAAGGGAATTTCGCCAGTCTCTGCTTAGGGCTACATCAACAGCAAACAAAGCATAGAGTTAGAACTTGAAACTGCTTTATTGTGTCAAGTTTCAAAGAGCTTGCACAAACCGTGTTTTATTTAGAGTTCCAAATACATGTATCCGTATAGGAGAAAACAGAGTGAAACCTAAAAATGAAAACGGTTACTGTAAACGAACGGTTTAACCTAGAAGAACGAAATTTGGTGAGCCAAGTGGTTTTGGTGTACTGATCATTATCTGAAAGAATCATCAAGATTGGATGAGAAAATGTTTGCTGAGATTTCAGGAAACTCGTAGTTTTTTTGGAAGCTTGGCAACCCCTTTCCATGAAAGGGATTTTCGCCAGTCTCTGCTTAGGGCTACATCAACAGCAAACAAAGCATAGAGATAGAACTTGAAACTGCTTTATTGTGTCAAGTTTCAAAGACCTAGCACAAACCGTGTTTGATTTAGAGTTCCAAATACATGTATCTATATTGGAGAAAACAGAGTGAAACCTAAAAATGCAAACGGTTACTGCAAACGAACGGTTTAACCTACAAGAACGAAATTTGGTGAGCCAAGTTCTTTTGGTGTACTGATCATTACCTGAAAGAATCATCAAGATTGGGTGAGAAAATGTTTGCTGAAATTTCAGGCAATTCGTAGTTTTTGGAAGCTTAGCAACCCCTTTTCATGAAAGGGAATTTCGCCAGTCTCTGCTTAGGGCTACATCAACAGCAAACAAAGCATAGAGTTAGAACTTGGAAACTGCTTTATTGTGTCAAGTTTCAAAGAGCTTGCACAAACCGTGTTTTATTTAGAGTTCCAAATACATGTATCCGTATAGGAGAAAACACAGAGTGAAACCTAAAAATGAAAACGGTTACTGTAAACGAACGGTTTAACCTAGAAGAACGAAATTTGGTGAGACAAGTGGTTTTGGTGTACTGATCATTACCTGAAAGAATCATCAAGATTGGGTGAGAAAATGTTTGCTGAGATTTCAGGAAACTCGTAGTTTTTTGGAAGCTTGGCAACCCCTTTCCATAAAAGGGATTTTCGCAAGTCTCTGCTTAGGGCTACATCAACAGCAAACAAAGCATAGAGATAGAACTTGAAACTGCTTTATTGTGTCAAGTTTGAAAGAGCTAGCACAAACCGTGTTTGATTTAGAGTTCCAAATACATGTATCCCTATAGGAGAAAACACAGTGAAACCTAAAAATGAAAACGGTTACTGCAAACGAACGGTTTAACCTAGAAGAAGGAAATTTGGTGAGCCAAGTGGTTTTGGTGTACTGATCATTACCTGAAAGAATCATCAAGATTGGGTGAAAAAATGTTTCTGAGATTTCAGGCAACTCGTAGTTTTTTGGAAGCTTAGCAACCCCTTTTCATGAAAGGGAATTTCGCCAGTCTCTGCTTAGGCCTACATCAACAGCAAACAAAGCATAGAGTTAGAACTTGAAACTGCTTTATTGTGTCAAGTTTCAAAGAGCTTGCACAAACCGTGTTTTATTTAGAGTTCCAAATACATGTATCCGTATAGGAGAAAACAGAGTGAAACCTAAAAATGAAAACGGTTACTGTAAACGAACGGTTTAACCTAGAAGAACGAAATTTGGTGATCCAAGTGGTTTTGGTGTACTGATCATTACCTGAAAGAATCATCAAGATTGGGTGAGAAAATGTTTGCTGAGATTTCAGGAAACTCGTAGTTTTTTGGAAGCTTGGCAACCCCTTTCCATGAAAGGGATTTTCGCCAGTCTCTGCTTAGGGCTACATCAACAGCAAACAAAGCATAGAGATAGAACTTGAAACTGCTTTATTGTGTCAAGTTTCAAAGAGCTAGCACAAACCGTGTTTGATTTAGAGTTCCAAATACATGTATCTATATTGGAGAAAACAGAGTGAAACCTAAAAATGCAAACGGTTACTGCAAACGAACTGTTTAACCTAGAAGAACGAAATTTGGTGAGCCAAGTGCTTTTGGTGTACTGATCATTACCTGAAAGAATCATCAAGATTGGGTGAGAAAATGTTTGCTGAGATTTCAGAAACTTGTAGTTTTTTGGAAGCTTGGCAACCCCTTTCCATGAAAGGGATTTTCGCCAGTCTCTGCTTAGGGCTACATCAACAGCAAACAAAGCATAGAGATAGAACTTGAAACTGCTTTATTGTGTCAAGTTTGAAAGAGCTAGCACAAACCGTGTTTGATTTAGAGTTCCAAATACATGTATCCCTATAGGAGAAAACACAGTGAAACCTAAAAATGAAAACGGTTACTGCAAACGAACGGTTTAACCTAGAAGAAGGAAATTTGGTGAGCCAAGTGGTTTTGGTGTACTGATCATTACCTGAAAGAATCATCAAGATTGGGTGAAAAAATGTTTCTGAGATTTCAGGCAACTCGTAGTTTTTTGGAAGCTTAGCAACCCCTTTTCATGAAAGGGAATTTCGCCAGTCTCTGCTTAGGGCTACATCAACAGCAAACAAAGCATAGAGTTAGAACTTGAAACTGCTTTATTGTGTCAAGTTTCAAAGAGCTTGCACAAACCGTGTTTTATTTAGAGTTCCAAATACATGTATCCGTATAGGAGAAAACAGAGTGAAACCTAAAAATGAAAACGGTTACTGTAAACGAACGGTTTAACCTAGAAGAACGAAATTTGGTGAGCCAAGTGGTTTTGGTGTACTGATCATTACCTGAAAGAATCATCAAGATTGGGTGAGAAAATGTTTGCTGAGATTTCAGGAAACTCGTAGTTTTTTTGGAAGCTTGGCAACCCCTTTCCATGAAAGGGATTTTCGCCAGTCTCTGCTTAGGGCTACATCAACAGCAAACAAAGCATAGAGATAGAACTTGAAACTGCTTTATTGTGTCAAGTTTCAAAGAGCTAGCACAAACCGTGTTTGATTTAGAGTTCCAAATACATGTATCTATATTGGAGAAAACAGAGTGAAACATAAAAATTAAAACGGTTACTGCAAATGAACGGTTTAACCTACAAGAACGAAATTTGGTGAGCCAAGTGGTTTTGGTGTACTGATCATTACCTGAATGAATCATCAAGATTGGGTGAGAAAATGTTTGTTGACATTTCAGGCAACTCGTAGTTTTTTAGAAGCTTGGCAACCCCTTTCCATGACAGTTATTTTCGCCAGTCTCAGCTTAGGGCTACATCAACAGCAAACAAAGCATAGAGTTAGAACTTGAAACTGCTTTATTGTTTCAAGTTTCAAAGAACTAGCACAAACCGTGTTTGATTTAGAGTTCCAAATACATGTTTCCCTTTAGGCGAAAACAGAATGAAACCTAAAAATGAAAACGGTTACTGCAAACAAACGGTTTAACCTAGAAGAACGAAATTTGGTGAGCCAAGTGGTTTTGGTGTACTGATCATTACCTGAAAGAATCATCAAGATTGGGTTAAAAAATGTTTGCTGAGATTTCAGGCAACTCGTAGTTTTTTGGAAGCTTGGCAACCCCTTTCCATGAAAGTGATTTTCGACAGTCTCTGCTTAGGGCTACATCAAAAGCAAACAAAGCACACAGATAGAAGTTGAAACTGCTTTATTGTGTCAAGTTTGAAAGAGCTAGCACAAACCGTGTTTGATTTAGAGTTCCAAATACATGTATCCCTATAGGAGAAAACACAGTGAAACCTAAAAATGAAAACGGTTACTGCAAACGAACGGTTTAACCTAGAAGAAGGAAATTTGGTGAGCCAAGTGGTTTTGGTGTACTGATCATTACCTGAAAGAATTATCAAGATTGGGTGAAAAAATGTTTCTGAGATTTCAGGCAACTCGTTGTTTTTTGGAAGCTTGGCAACCCCTTTCCATGAAAGTGATTTTCGCCAGTCTCTGCTTAGGGCTACATCAACAGCAAACAAACCATAGAGATAGAACTTGAAACTGCTTTACTGTGTCAAGTTTCAAAGAGCTAGCACAAACCGTGTTTGATTTAGAGTTCCAAATACATGTATCCCTATAGGAGAAAAAAGAGTGAAACCTAAAAATGAAAACGGTTACTACAAACAAACGGTTTAACCTAGAAGAACGAAATTTGGTGAGCCAAATGGATTTGGTGTACTGATCATTACCTGAAAGAATCATCAAGATTGGGTGAAAAAATGTTTGCTGAGATTTCAGGCAACTCGTAGTGTTTTGGAAGCTTGGCAACCCCTTTCCATGAAAGTGATTTTCGCCAGTCTCTTCTAAGGGCTACATCAACAGCAAACAAAGCATAGAGATAGAACTTGAAACTGCTTTATTGTGTCAAGTTTCAAAGAGCTAGCACAAACCGTGTTTGATTTAGAGTTCCAAATACATGTATCTATATTGGAGAAAACAGAGTGAAACATAAAAATGAAAACGGTTACTGCAAACGAACGGTTTAACCTAGAAGAACGAAATTTGGTGAGCCAAGTGGTTTTGGTGTACTGATCATTACCTGAAAGAATCATCAAGATTGGGTGAAAAAATGTTTGCTGAGATTTCAGGCAACTCGTAGTTTTTTGGAAGCTTGGCAACCCCTTTCCATGAAAGTTATATTCGCCAGTCTCTGCTTAGGGCTACATCAACAGCAAACAAACCATAGAGATAGAACTTGAAACTGCTTTATTGTGTCAAGTTTCAAAGAGCTAGCACAAACCGTGTTTGATTTAGAGTTCAAAATACATGTATCCCTATAGGAGAAAACAGAGTGAAACCTAAAAATGAAAACGGTTACTGCAAACCAACGGTTTCACCTAGAAGAACGAAATTTGGTGAGCCAAGTGGTTTTGGTGTACTGATCATTACCTGAAAGAATCATCAAGATTGGGTCCAAAAATGTTTGCTGAGATTTCAGGCAACTCGTAGCTTTTTGGAAGCTTGGCAACCCCTTTCCATGAAAGTGATTTTCGCCAGTCTCTGCTTAGGGCTACATCAACAGCAAACAAAGCATAGAGAGAGAACTGGAAACTGCTTTATTGTGTGAAGTTTCAAAGAGCTAGCACAAACCGTGTTTGATTTAGAGTTTCAAATACATGTATCCCTATAGGAGAAAACAGAGTGAAACCTAAAAATGAAAACGGTTACTGCAAACCAACGGTTTTACCTAGAAGAACGAAATTTGGTGAGCCAAGTGGTTTTGGTGTACTGATCATTACCTGAAAGAATCACCAATATTGGGTAAAAAATGTTTCCTGAGATTTCAGGCAACTCGTAGTTTTTTTGGAAGCTTGGCAACCCCTTTCCATGAAAGTGATTTCGCCAGTCTCTGCTTAGGGATACATCAACAGCAAACAAAGCGTAGAGATAGAACTTGAAACTGCTTTATTGTGTGAAGTTTCAAAAAGCTAGCACAAACCGTGTTTTATTTAGAGTTCCAAATACATGTATCCATATAGGAGAAAACAGAGTGAAACCTAAAAATGAAAACGATAAATGCAAACGAACGGTTTAACCTAGAAGAACGATATTTGGTGAGTCAAGTGGTTTTTGTGTACGTATCATTACCTGAAAGAATCATCAAGATTGGGTGAAAAAATGTTTGCTGAGATTTCAGGCAACTCGTACTTTTTTGGAAGCTTGGCAACCCATTTCCATGAAAGTGATATTCGCCAGTCTCTGCTTAGGGCTACTTCAACAGCAAACAAACCATAGAGATAGTACTTGAAACTGCTTTATTGTGTCAAGTTTCAAAGAGCTAGCACAAACGATGTTTGACTTAGAGTTCCAAATACATGTATCCCTATAGGAGTAAAGAGAGTGAAACCTAAAAATGAAAACGGTCACTGCAAACGAACGGTTTAACCTAGAAGAACGAAATTTGGTGAGCCAAGTGGTTTTGGTGTACTGATCATTACCTGAAAGAATCATCAATATTGGGTGAAAAAATGTTTGCTGATATTTCAGGCAACTCGTAGTTTTTTGGAAGCTTGGCAACCCCTTTCCATGAAAGTGATTTTCGCCAGTCTCTGCTTAGGGCTACATCAACAGCAAACAAACCATAGAGATAGAACGTGAAACTGCTTTATTGTGTCACGTTTCAAAGAGCTAGCACAAACCGTGTTTGATTTAGAGTTCCAAATACATGTATCCCTATAGGAGAAAACAGAGTGAAACCTAAAAATGAAAACGGTTACTGCAAACCAACGGTTTAACCTAGAAGAACGAAATTTGGTGAGCCAAGTGGTTTTGGTGTACTGATCATTACCTGAAAGAATCATCAAGATTGGGTGAAAAAATGTTTGCTGAGATTTCAGGAAACTCGTAGTTTTTTGGAAGCTTGGCAACCCCTTTCCATGAAAGTGATTTTCGCCAGTCTCTGCTTAGGGCTACATCAACAGCAAACAAAGCATAGAGATAGAACTTGAAACTGCTTTATTTTGTCAAGTTTCAAAGAGCTAGCACAAACCGTGTTTGATTTAGAGTTCCAAATACATGTATCCCTATAGGAGAAAACAGAGTGAAACCTAAAAATGAAAACGGTCACTGCAAACGAACGGTTTACCTAGAAGAACGAAATTTGGTGAGCCAAGTGGTTTTGGTGTACTGATCATTACCTGAAAGAATCATCAATATTGGGTGAAAAAATGTTTGCTGCGATTTCAGGCAACTTGTAGTTTTTTGGAAGCTTGGCAACCCCTTTCCATGAAAGTGATTTTCGCCGGTCTCTGCTTGGGCTACATCAACAGGAAACAAACCATAGAGATAGAACTTGAAACTGCTTTATTGTGTCAAGTTTCAAAGAGCTAGCAGAATCCGTGTTTGATTTAGAGTTCCAAATACATGTATCCCTATAGGAGAAAACAGAGTGAAACCTAAAAATGAAAACGGTTACTGCAAACCAACGGTTTGACCTAGAAGAACGAAATTTGGTGAGCCAAGTGGTTTTGGTGTACTGATCATTACCTGAAAGAATCATCAAGATTGGGTAAAAAAATGTTTGCTGAGATTTCAGGCAACTCGTAGTTTTTTTGGAAGCTTGGCAACCCCTTTCCATGAAAGTGATTTCGCCAGTCTCTGCTTAGGGCTACATCAACAGCAAACAAAGCATAGAGATAGAACATGAAACTGCTTTATTGTGTCAAGTTTCAAAAAGCTACCACAAACCGTGTTTGATTTAGAGTTCCAAATACATGTATCCCTATAGGAGAAAACAGAGTGAAACCTAAAAATGAAAACGGTCACTGCAAACGAACGGTTTAACCTAGAAGAACGAAATTTGGTGAGTCAAGTGGTTTTTGTGTACGTATCTTTACTGGAAGAATCATCAAGATTGGGTGAAAAAATGTTTGCTGAGATTTCAGGCAACTCGTAGTTTTTTGGAAGCTTGGCAACCCATTTCCATGAAAGTTATATTCGTCGGTCTCTGCTTAGAGCTACATCAACAGCAAACAAAGCACTGAGATAGAACTTGAAACTGCTTTATTGTGTCAAGTTTCAAAGAGCTAGCACAAACCGTGTTTGATTTAGAGTTCCAAATACATGTATCCCTATAGGAATAAACAGAGTGAAACCTAAAAATGAAAACGGTTACTGCAAACGAACGGTTTAACCTAGAAGAACGAAGTTTGGTGAGCCAAGTGGTATTGGTGTACTGATCATTACCTGAAAGAATCATCAAGATTGGGTGAAAAAATGTTTGCTGAGATTTCAGGAAACTCGTAGTTTTATGGAAGCTTGGCAACCCCTTTCCATGAAAGTGATTTTCGCCAGTCTCTGCTTAGGGCTACATCAACAGCAAACAAACCATAGAGATAGAACGTGAAACTGCTTTATTGTGTCAAGTTTCAAAAAGCTAGCACAAACCGTGTTTGATTTAGAGTTCAAAATACATGTATCCCTATAGGAGAAAACAGAGTGAAACCTAAAAATGAAAACGGTTACTGCAAACCAACGGTTTAACCGAGAAGAACGAAATTTGGTGAGCCAAGTGGTTTTGGTGTACTGATCATTACCTGAAAGAATCATCAAGATTGGGTCAAAAAATGTTTGCTGAGATTTCAGGCAACTCGTAGCTTTTTGGAAGCTTGGCAACCCCTTTCCATGAAAGTGATTTTCGCCAGTCTCTGCTTAGGGCTACATCAACAGCAAACAAAGCATAGAGAGAGAACTGGAAACTGCTTTATTGTGTGAAGTTTCAAAGAGCTAGCACAAACCGTGTTTGATTTAGAGTTCCAAATACATGTATCCCTATAGGAGAAAACAGAGTGAAACCTAAAAATGAAAACGGTTACTGCAAACCAACGGTTTTACCTAGAAGAACGAAATTTGGTGAGCCAAGTGGTTTTGGTGTACTGATCATTACCTGAAAGAATCATCAAGATTGGGTAAAAAAAAATGTTTGCTGAGATTTCAGGCAACTCGTAGTTTTTTTGGAAGCTTGGCAACCCATTACCATGAAAGTGATTTCGCCAGTCTCAGCTTAGGGCTACATCAACAGCAAACAAATCATAGAGATAGAACTTGAAACTGCTTTATTGTGTCAAGTTTCAAAAAGCTAGCACAAACGGTGTTTGATTTAGAGTTCCAAATACATGTATCCCTATAGGAGAAAACAGAGTGAAATCTAAAAATGAAAACGGTCACTGCAAACGAACGGTTTAACCTAGAAGAACGAAATTTGGTGAGTCAAGTGGTTTTTGTGTACCTATCATTACCTGAAAGAATCATCAAGATTGGGTGAAAAAATGTTTGCTGAGATTTCAGGCAACTCGTAGTTTTTTGGAAGCTTGGCAACCCCATTCCATGAAAGTTATATTCGCCAGTCTCTGCTTAGGGCTACATCAACAGCAAACAAACCATAGAGATAGAACTTTAAACTGCTTTATTGTGTCAAGTTTCAAAGAGCTAGCACAAACTGTGTTTGATTTAGAGTTCCAAATACATGTATCCCTATAGGAGAAAACAGAGTGAAACCTAAAAATGAAAACGGTTACTGCAAACGAACGGTTTAACCTAGAAGAACGAAATTTGGTGAGCCAAGTGGTTTTGGTGTACTGATCATTACCTGAAAGAATCATCAAGATTGGAAGAAAAATTGTTTGCTGAGATTTCAGGCAACTCGTAGTTTTTTGGAAGCTTGGCATCCCCTTTCCATGAAAGTGATTTTCGCCAGTCTCTGCTTAGGGCTACAACAACAGCAAACAAAGCATAGAGATAGAACTGGAATCTGCTTTATTGTGTCAAGTTTCAAAGAGCTAGCACAAACCGTGTTTGATTTAGAGTTCAAAATACATGTATCCCTATAGGAGTAAACAGAGTGAAACCTAAAAATGAAAACGGTCACTGCAAACGAACGGTTTAACCTAGAAGAACGAAATTTGGTGAGCCAAGTGGTTTTGGTGTACTGATCATTACCTGAAAGAATCATCAATTGGGTGAAAAAATGTTTGCTGCGATTTCAGGCAACTTGTAGTTTTTTGGAAGCTTGGCAACCCCTTTCCATGAAAGTGATTTTCGCCAGTCTCTGCTTAGGGCTACATCAACAGCAAACAAACCATAGAGATAGAACTTGAAACTGCTTTATTGTGTCAAGTTTCAAAGAGCTAGCACAAACCGTGTTTGATTTAGGGTTCCAAATACATGTATCCCTATAGGAGAAAACAGAGTGAAACCTAAAAATGAAAACGGTTACTGCAAACCAACGGTTTTACCTAGAAGAACGAAATTTGGTGAGCCAAGTGGTTTTGGTGTACTGATCATTACCTGAAAGAATCATCAAGATTGGGTAAAAAAAAATGTTTGCTGAGATTTCAGGCAACTCGTAGTTTTTTTGGAAGCTTGGCAACCCCTTTCCATGAAAGTGATTTCGCCAGTCTCAGCTTAGGGCTACATCAACAGCAAAAAAATCATAGAGATAGAACTTGAAACTGCTTTATTGTGTCAAGTTTCAAAGAGCTAGCACAAACCGTGTTTGATTTAGGGTTCCAAATACATGTATCCCTATAGGAGAAAACAGAGTGAAACCTAAAAATGAAAACGGTTACTGCAAACCAACGGTTTAACCTAGAAGAATGAAATTTGGTGAGCCAAGTGGTTTTGGTGTACTGATCATTACCTGAAAGAATCATCAAGATTGGGTAAAAAAATGTTTGCTGAGATTTCTGGCAACTCGTAGTTTTTTTGGAAGCTTGGCAACCCCTTTCTATGAAAGTGATTTCGCCAGTCTCTGCTTAGGGCTACATCAACAGTAAACACAGCATAGAGATAGAACATGAAACTGCTTTATTGTGTCAAGTTTCAAAAAGCTACCACAAACCGTGTTTGATTTAGAGTTCCAAATACATGTATCCCTATAGGAGAAAACAGAGTGAAACCTAAAAATGAAAACGGTCACTGCAAACGAACGGTTTAACCTAGAAGAACGAAATTTGGTGAGTCAAGTGGTTTTTGTGTACGTATCTTTACCTGAAAGAATCATCAAGATTGGGTGAAAAAATGTTTGCTGAGATTTCAGGCAACTCGTAGTTTTTTGGAAGCTTGGCAACCCATTTGAATGAAAGTGATATTCGTCGGTCTCTGCTTAGAGCTACATCAACAGCAAACAAAGCATAGAGATAGAACTTGAAACTGCTTTATTGTGTCAAGTTTCAAAGAGCTAGCACAAACCGTGTTTGATTTAGAGTTCCAAATACATGTATCCCTATAGGAGAAAACAGAGTGAAACCTAAAAATGAAAACGGTTACTGCAAACGAACGGTTTAACCTAGAAGAACGAAATTTGGTGAGCCAAGTGGTTTTGTTGTACTGATCATTACCTGAAAGAATCATCAATATTGGGTGAAAAAATGTTTGCTGCGATTTCAGGCAACTTGTAGTTTTTTGGAAGCTTGGCAACCCCTTTCCATGAAAGTGATTTTCGCCAGTCTCTGCTTAGGGCTACATCAACAGCAAACAAACCATAGAGATAGAACTGGAAACTGCTTTATTGTGTCAAGTTTCAAAGAGCTAGCAGAAACCGTGTTTGATTTAGAGTTCAAAATACATGTATCCCTATAGGAGAAAACAGAGTGAAACCTAAAAATGAAAACGGTCACTGCAAACGAACGGTTTAACCTAGAA
Organism: Ictidomys tridecemlineatus; assembly: GCF_052094955.1. Lineage (NCBI taxonomy): Eukaryota > Metazoa > Chordata > Mammalia > Rodentia > Sciuridae > Ictidomys > Ictidomys tridecemlineatus. The sequence continues at coordinate 86,772 of NW_027522660.1, forward strand.
TAACGAAATTTGGTGAGTCAAGTGGTTTTGGTGTACGGATCATTACCTGAAAGAATCATCAAGATTGGGTGAACAAATGTTTGCTGAGATTTCAGGCAACTCATAGTTTTTTGGAAGTTTGGCAACCCCTTTCCATGAAAGTGATTTTTGCCAGTCTCTGCTTAGGCCTACATCAACAGCAAACAAAGCGTAGAGATAGAACTTAAAACTGCTTTATTGTGTCAAGTTTCAAAGTGTTAGCACAAACCATGTTTGATTTAGAGTTCCAAATACATGTATCCCTATAGGAGAAAACAGAGTGAAACCGAAAAATGAAAACGGTGACTGCAAACGATCGGTTTAACCTAGAAGAACGAAATTTGGTGAGCCAAGTGGTTTTGGTGTACTGATCATTACCTGAAAGAATCATCAAGATTGGGTGAAAAAATGTTTGCTGAGATTTCAGGCAACTAGTAGCTTTTTGGAAACTTGGCAACCACTTTCCATGAAAGTGATTTTCGCCAGTCTCTGCTTAGGGCTACATCAACAGCAAACAAAGCGTAGAGACAGAACTTGAAACTGCTTTATTGTGTCAAGTTTCAAAGAGCTAGCACAAACCGTGTTTGATTTAGAGTTCAAAATACATGTATCCCTATAGGAGAAAACAGAGTGAAAACTAAAAATGAAAACGGTTACTGCAAACCAACGGTTTAACATAGAAGAATGAAATTTGGTGAGCCAAGTGGTTTTGGTGTACTGATCATTACCTGAAAGAATCATCAAGATTGGGTAAAAAAATGTTTGCTGAGATTTCTGGCAACTCGTAGTTTTTTTGGAAGCTTGGCAACCCCTTTCTATGAAAGTGATTTCACCAGTCTCTGCTTAGGGCTACATCAACAGTAAACAAAGCATAGAGATAGAACATGAAACTGCTTTATTGTGTCAAGTTTCAAAAAGCTACCACAAACCGTGTTTGATTTAGAGTTCCAAATACATGTATCCCTATAGGAGAAAACAGAGTGAAACCTAAAAATGAAAACGGTCACTGCAAACGAACGGTTTAACCTAGAAGAACGAAATTTGGTGAGTCAAGTGGTTTTTGTGTACGTATCTTTACCTGAAAGAATCATCAAGATTGGGTGAAAAAATGTTTGCTGAGATTTCAGGCAACTCGTAGTTTTTTGGAAGCTTGGCAACCCATTTCCATAAAAGTGATATTCGTCGGTCTCTGCTTAGAGCTACATCAACAGCAAACAAAGCATAGAGATAGAAATTGAAACTGCTTTATTGTGTCAAGTTTCAAAGAGCTAGCACAAACCGTGTTTGATTTAGAGTTCCAAATACATGTATCCCTATAGGAGAAAACAGAGTGAAACCTAAAAATGAAAACGGTTTCTGCAAACGAACGGTTTAACCTAGAAGAACGAAATTTGGTGAGCCAAGTGGTTTTGTTGTACTGATCATTACCTGAAAGAATCATCAATATTGGGTGAAAAAATGTTTGCCAATAAAAACTCGATTTCAGGCAACTTGTAGTTTTTTGGAAGCTTGGCAACCCCTTTCCATGAAAGTGATTTTCGCCAGTCTCTGCTTAGGGCTACATCAACAGCAAACAAACCATAGAGATAGAACTGGAAACTGCTTTATTGTGTCAAGTTTCAAAGAGCTAGCAGAAACCGTGTTTGATTTAGAGTTCCAAATACATGTATCCCTATAGGAGAAAACAGAGTGAAACCTAAAAATGAAAACGGTTACTGCAAACCAAAGGTTTAACCTAGAAGAATGAAATTTGGTGAGCCAAGTGGTTTTGGTGTACTGATCATTACCTGAAAGAATCATCAAGATTGGGTCAAAAAATGTTTGCTGAGATTTCAGGCAACTCGTAGTTTTTTTGGAAGCTTGGCAACCCCTTTCTATGAAAGTGATTTCGCTAGTCTCTGCTTAGGTCTACATCAACAGTAAACAAAGCATAGAGATAGAACATGAAACTGCTTTATTGTGTCAAGTTTCAAAAAGCTACCACAAACCGTGTTTGATTTAGAGTTCCAAATACATGTATCCCTATAGGAGAAAACAGAGTGAAACCTAAAAATGAAAATGGTCACTGCAAACGAACGGTTTAACCTAGAAGAACGAAATTTGGTGAGTCAAGTGGTTTTTGTGTACGTATCTTTACCTGAAAGAATCATCAAGATTGGGTGAACAAATGTTTGCTGAGATTTCAGGCAACTCGTAGTTTTTTGGAAGTTTGGCAACCCCTTTCCATGAAAGTGATTTTTGCCAGTCTCTGCTTAGGCCTACATCAACAGCAAACAAAGCGTAGAGATAGAACTTGAAACTGCTTTATTGTGTCAAGTTTCAAAGTGCTAGCACAAACCATGTTTGATTTAGAGTTCCAAATACATGTATCCCTATAGGAGAAAACAGAGTGAAACCTAAAAATGAAAACGGTGACTGCAAACGAACGGTTTAACCTAGAAGAACGAAATTTGGTGAGCCAAGTGGTTTTTGTGTACTGATCATTACCTGAAAGAAT